>NC_050178.1:14451204-14501204 GCF_008315115.2 Sander lucioperca | reverse complement strand
GTATTTTAGTTTCTTTCTATTTTATTTGGATTATGCATAAAGAGTATCCAGATTAAGCTCCTCCGTGTCTTCTAATCCCAAATGTTTGACATGACACAGAAATAAAACTATAAACATACTGTGCAGCTCATGTTTGTATTATATGTATATTTTTGTTATAAACTTCAGGTTTTAGTCAGTACTTTCATCTGTTTATCAGTTTTTATTCATTTTTTATTTTAATTAACTCAAAGTTCAATCAGCGATGGAACTGTAGTTTAAGTACTTTACTTGAGTATTTCTTTGCAACCTTCTACTTGTATGTGACTATCTCAAAGGGAAATATTTTTACTTCAATACTTTTTACTGTCTGACAGTTGGATAATGATTTGTGATTTTATTTTTTTAAATACATAGAAAATTGTAGAGTTTGGTTGGTGGAGGAATCAGCAAGTTTGGATCAGATTTTAAGAGAAAGATTTTCCAAAAACCAAAGGGTGGAAGGTAACTAAATACATTTACTCAACTACTTAAGTACAACTTTAAGGTACTTGTATTTTACTTGCACTCCATCTCAGAGGGAAATCTTGTAGGCCTACTAAACTACATTTATCAGTCACACCAACCAAACTCTGTGCAATTTTCTATGTATTTAAGAAACTACACAAAATGTCTCATTTCATTTATTCAATCAGATATTTTCTCTACATTTTATCCCCCCATATAGGTACGTAACTGTTATAAAATGTTTTAGTTTCTATTAACACAAGAATCAGCCTTTTGATCAGATTTGATTTTCCAAAAACCAAATCAATGTTTTCTTTCCACCCGTCTGAACGAGACACGTCATGGAAGTTTGTTTGTGTGTCTGCAGGTCACATGATGAGCTCCACCTTTTCTCCGCCGTCGTACCTGAGCTTCGGTTTGTCTCGCTGTGAGGATCTCTCTGGCTCCGCCCCTTTCCTCCTCTACCAATCGAGCGTGGGCGCTCTGCGGGGTGCCGGTGCCGGGCTGCGGCCCCTCCTGGCGCCCTTCCACCACCACGGACCCTTCGGCGTGTACGAGTGTCCCTTCGAGCCGGCGTTCATCCAGAAAAGAAACGAGCGCGAGCGGCAGAGGGTGCGCTGCGTGAACCAGGGCTACGCCAAACTCAGGGAGCGTCTGCCGGGTCACAGCGCCGACAAACGCCTCAGCAAGGTGGAGACACTCCGCGCCGCCATCCGCTACATCAAGTACCTGCAGGACACACTGGAGGAGAAAACCCCAGACTGTCACCCTGGAAACAGGGCGTCCTCTCCGACTACATAGTGGATTTAGACACAGAAATGAGAGGTCAACCCAAGACTGTCACCATGGAAACAGGTGTTCATGTTCCGGGAGGGTTTTAACCGAGAACCACGATCCAGGGGTGGAGCTTCTGGGTCTCCAGCCCCGGATGTAGACACACACACACACACACACACACAGACAGACAGACAGACACACACAGAGAGAGAGACACAGACAGACAGACACACACAGAGAGAGAGACACAGACAGACAGACACACACAGAGAGAGACAAACACAGAGATAAACAGACACATACACACACACACACACACACACACACACACACACACAAACAAACAGACACACACAGAGAGAGACAAACACAGAGATAAACAGACACACACACACACACACAAACAAACAGACACACACAGAGAGAGACACACAGACAGACAGACACACACAGAGAGAGACAAACACAGAGATAAACAGACACACACACACACACAGACAAACACAGAGAGAGACAAACACACACACACACACACACACCTACTACGGCCACTAGAGGGCGCCGTCACTAGAAACATAAATGGATCAGATTGAACAAACCACTTGTTTTATTAACAATAATTTCATGTTTTTAAACTGAACGCCAGACCTTTGATCAGCAGTGAAGATGTAGGGAAAGAAAGAGCCGGAGACGCAGTGTGTGATCATTAAATATTGATTTAATACTTAATATTTATAATCTTTTAGTTGTGAGAGAGAAGTGATGAAGCAGAGCGAGTCAGCCGCCAAACTAACCATGATTTAGAAAAATAAAAAGCATTTTCTGACAGAAGGGAACACCAAAGACTTCTCCTGTTTATAATAAACTCTGATTATTGATTATTAGTCACACAGCTGTGTGATAAACATATTAGTGCAACATGCAGACACTTCAAAGACTCACACTAATCATCTGTTTAGTGTCCCAGAAGTATACTTTAGTCTGACTAAAGTACCAGGATGTTGGGCTCTGTCCTGCAACAGAAAGTAAAGACTCGGATCTACCTTCTGGGTTTGAAATCTGTTTGCATTGAAAGATCTTCTGCAGAAACCTCAAACTGGGAAAATGTTGAACGTTTTTAACATTTTATGGACCAAACGAGGACTTTATTAAATGAACTTCCTGTGTGTGTTGAAGACAGGAAGTTTAAACTCTGACTCAGGTTCTGACTCGAGACTGTGTTACACGTTTGATTCGGAGTTGAAACTAAAACATTCGTAGCAACAGTTTCAGAAAGATTCAGACGTTGTTAATAAAAGACAAAGATGTTGTTGTGAAGATCTGTCGCCTGTTTACTGGAGGAAAATAAAAGTCAAACGGGGACATTTATGAAGTGTTTTTTCTGGCTCTAATTTCGAAGGTTTTTTCTTTCAACGTTTTTCCTCGGGGAAAAATAATTAATATAAGGCTTATTGGAACAAAGAGAAAAACTTAATAACTACAAGGGGATAAAATGTAGAGAAAATGTCTGATTGAATAAATAAAATGAGACATTTAGTGGTTTGGTTGGTGTGACTGATAAATGTAGTTCAGTAGGCCTACAAGATTTCCCTCCGAGATGGAGTCAAGTACAAGTAGAAATCCTGAACGTTGAACCCTGAAGCTGCTACCAGCCAGCCAAACATTTAAAGTTATTATTATGAATTAAGAATTATACAATCTAATTATTTGTTACTTCAAAACAACATATTTTAATGATGATAAAACCTGAATATGTCAGAGAATTAGGTTTTGTTTTTTAATGTTTGTGTCTTTTAAAGTGACAGTTCCTAAGAAGAGAAGCAGATCTTTCTGATGTTTCCTGCTTTTACTTTTATTGTGAAAATCTTTCAGCTAAAAACAGGTTTTAGTTTGAAAATACTGAGGCGGAGACGGTTGTGTGTGAAACATTTAAATAATCTGGAGACAGTCTATCGTACGGAAGAGAAACATTTCAGAATCACGTTATTATTACATAAAACATCTGCTTTGATAACATCTTTCTACCGTTAAAACATCCTTCCAGATGTCTTTCTTTGAGTCGCTTATGTTACGTTTGTCACTTTCTAAATTCTTTTTTTCTAAGTTCTTTTCCAATATTTCCTTCGCTTTTTGGGATGTTTTTTTTTTTTCAAAGTTTCTGTCGCTTTTTTTTTTTTTTTTACGTTTCGTCAATTTTTTCCAAAAAAAATTCAACAATTTTGTCACTTTTTCAACGTTTATTTCCAACGTTTCTGTAGACTTCAAAGTTTTTGTGGCTTTTGTATTTTGACGTTTTTTGTCTCTTTTAATGTGGAAAACAAAGTTATTATAGAAACGTTTTCTTGTTCTAATTTAATAAGTTTTGTATGTTGAAGCAACATGAAAACATCTCATTACCACAAACGTTTTACGTAATGACGTGACAACTTGACACTGACACGTTTCTCTTTCCCGGCGCCGCGGCGACACGTTTCCATACGACAGGTTTCTGTTTCTTTCAGATATTCATGATTTTCTCCGTTTTGTATCTGCGACGCCTGAAGATTTCTGTTAAATATCCGAGTTTTACAATCCCAAACGTTTGGCATGAAACAGACATTAAATAAAACTCAACTAGTCGACTGAGACTCTCTTTAAAAACTGGAAATCAGACTTTAATACTGTGAATTTAAAGGACTTGTAGTTTGGAATTAAAAGCTGAAGATAAGATGTTTGATACTTGGTTAAAGGGACTTTAATACCAGCGATGCAGATACTGATTAGAGGCTCAACACTTACTGATTATCAGTGGTTAACATCCATGCAGCGAGGCTTTCAATCTTTGGCTTCAGAGAGAAAAATAAAAGCTTAAAATGAAAACACGCAACACCATGGGCAGCTTTCTGTCTGCAGAGAGAGAGTCCCGCCGGGGTTTTAGGGTTTTAGGGTTTCTGCCCTGAAAGAGAAAAAGTAAAGCAGATGATTACGTGAATAATCGGCCGCAGACTTTCTGTCCGTCTGCAGAATAAAAAGAAGACACAGTGACGACTTCTCAGCCCTTCAGATTTCACTCAAAGAGTCGGTTATGAATCGGATTTTTTAGAGTCTGGAGAGAGAAAACAGAAACAACGAGTCTGTCTGTCCGTCTGTCCTCTGTCTCTCTAACGTCTCATCTTTTCATGTACTGTCCACGTAAGAAGAACTACAACCCTGTAAGTAGTTCTGTCTCGACTAACTTCCAATATGTTTGAAAATATTTCAACCTCTGAGTATTTTCGGACAGTTTTGACAGCCCTAGAAAGGACAGATCGATCGCCCTGCGGCGTCCTGGACGTAGAGGACAGACACATATTCCTGCGGCGTCCTGGAGAAAATCTGTCGGTTCCTCAGGTATCCGGACAGATTTCTCTCAGACGTCCAGACAGATTCAGGCGTTCAGGACGTTGCGGGCTGCAGCGGCGGCGAGGCGTCTCCAGACTCGCCGGCGGTGTTGCGGCTGCAGGACGTAGGCGATGCTTTGCTCCGTGTCGCGGCAGCGCCGCAGGAAGCGACAGCGGTCTCTCGCCAGCTCCTCCCATGGGCCACGGCGGTCCTCGTCCTCCTCGCCGCCGCTGGCAAAGAACTCTTCCACATCGTCACAGAAACGAACCTGATGGGGAGGAGATTTAGGTTCACTGACTTTTACAGAAGATAAATAACAACATAGGCAAAGGAAACAAGTGGCCGTGGGTTATTGGTGATGAATATAATATTTGTAGGTCTGTCTGTGTCTCTGTCTGTGTGTGTCTGTCTGTGTGTGTGTGTGTGTGTGTGTGTGTGTGTGTGTGTGTGTGTGTGTGTGTCTGTGTGTGTCTTTGTGTGTGTGTGTGTGTGTGTGTGTCTTTGTGTGTGTGTGTGTGTGTGTGTGTGTGTGTGTGTGTGTGTGTCTTTGTGTGTGTGTGTGTGGTGTGTGTGTGTGTGGTGTGTGTCTCTGTGTGTGTCTTTGTGTGCGCCTGTGTGTGTGTGTGTGTGTGTGTGTGTGTGTGTGTGCGCCTGTGTGTAGGTGTGTGTGTGTGTGTGTGTGTGTGTGTGTGTGTGTGTGTGTGTGTGTGTGTGTGTGTGTGTGTGTGTGTGTGTGTGTGTGTGTGTGTGTGTGTGTGTGTGTGTGTGTGTATATGTGAGTATGTGTGTGTGTCTGTTTGTGAGTGTGTGTGCGTGTGTGTGTGCGTGCGTGCGTGTGTCTTCGTGTGTGTGTGTAGGGCTGCGACTCACCTTCTTAGTGACGGAGCAGCTCTGCGTGGAGAGGTCAGAGAATCCACTGTCCAGCCGCTCCTCGGCCTCCTCCGTCCTGTACTCCGGCGGAGACACTGCGTCACGGCGCCCGGTGGAGCGACAGGAAGTCTGGGCCCTGGCTCTGGTTCCTGGCCGCGCCCCGGCGGGCCCTCGGGTCCGGAGCGGTGCCTGGAAGTTAAAGGGGCTGTACGGGTCGGAGGAGCAGCCGAAGGAGTTCAACAGGCGGAGGCTCTCGGCTTCGTCCGCCTCGCTGGCCGACGCCGAGTCGTCCCAGCTGTCGGCGCCGGATGGCGGCGAGGAGGCGGGGGAGGACTGCGTGGAGGACGGAGGCGAGGCGGCAGGGACGGTGCGGGGCGGCGTGCGGGCTGTGGGCAGCTGGGCGGTGAAGTTTCTGGGGTTGTACGGGTCGACGCTATGGCACAGCGAACGCCACAGACGCTCCGCCTCAGAGTCAGGCTGAAGAAAATCATAAAGACACATTTATACTTATTTAGATGTTGTTATTGAAGTTTAAACACAAACTAATCAACACCTTCAACTGTCACATTTCCCTTCAGACTTTTCCTCCAGTTTAACTTTTTGAATTCCCCTTAAAAGAAGGCAAGGCAAGACAGCTTTATTTGTACAGCACATTTCAGCAACAGGGCAATTCAAAGTGCTTTGAAGAAATATCAGAAGCTCTGAAAAATTACGAACTGTCAAATCTCTCTCAATAAAAACTAAATGTTGGCTGAGTGACCCAGGTCTGATTTATTTCAATGTGGCCGCAGTGTGAACAACCAAGGAGGATTTGATGCGACTTTTACCTCAATCTACATCAACATTTGTCACAGTTATGCTCCGGCGGGAGTTAGCCCGAGACACAGACAGTAACATTAAAAACTTGACTAGGCCTACAACATGGAGAACAGTGATGGAGCAAGTCAATGGAGGGAGAGGGAGCTGTTAGACCTCATTAGTCTATGGGGAGATACTTCAATTTCTCTTCATTCTTCTCCTCCTCAGCACCTGCTCATTAATGTTACGGCTGTCATTACACAAACATTTTGAAATAAAAGTGAAAATGCTGACTTCCTCCATAACCTCCCTAACTTTAGTGCAGCAGCGTGCTGCGTCTGATGTCATTGGTATTGGTCTGTTGATCATGTGGGTCAGTTATGAAATCGCAAACAGTTCACACTGGAATCTGATATAGGCCACATTTTAAAAGGTCATGGGAACAGACAAACTAAAAATCAGATCTGAGCAAAGAATCCGAATTAAGCATAAAGACTTGCGGTGGGAACGAAATCCAAAAAAGCGACACACACACACTCTATTGTAACGTAGCCATAAAGTGCAAAATAAGTTTTTGTTGATTTAAATCGTGATTATAATCCAACGTAGCTTCCGTACCTCAGACTCCGCCTCGCTGTCTGAGTCTTCTTCGTCTTCTTCATCTGACGAGTCGGACGGATCAGACAAACCTTCGCTGTCGAAGCCATCATCGTCATCATCATCATCCTCATCAGAGGACTCGTCTGATTGGCTGTCGTCGCTGCAGGGGCATCCCATAATGAAGGCGATGGCTTTATTCTGGCACTGAGGCGTCGCCGCACACGGATCCTCTGGAGAGGCTGAAACATATAATCATAACAATCACGGTTAAGAAAAAAGAACAGATAGAAGGTTGAATGAATGAAATCATTAAATGTGAAGCAGCCCTACCGTCCGGAGCAGCTGCTTCCTGTTCTTCTTCTTCTTCCACCTCCTGTCCTGATGTAACGTCACACTCTCCGTCCTCTGAAGTCTCCTTTCCCTTTCCTGTGTTTTCTGTTTCGTGTTCCTGCTGATCTTCACTCAACATCTTCAGCTGGCACACCTGGACGCACAGCTGCAAACATTCAGCAAATCATCTCAAAGTACATATAGAATCACAGACATTATCCAACAATTTACAGACCAAACAGCTCGTCTATAAATCAAGAACATTATCCACAAAAATCACACTTTTTTTTATTATAAAATTCTCTCAAAATATTCCATTTTTTTCTAAATTTTTCTGACTTTAATCTTTCAAAATATGTAGAATCACTGACATTATCTGACATTTTATTAGGATTGGGCATCGACAACCGACTCCTACTTGTAATTGTTCTTTATTGGAATCGTTTGGATTTAAATCTGACCATTGGTTCCAGAAGTTTTGGAAGTTCTGCCACCAGCCAATGGCGGGTACTTTTTCAAAGGTGACTTTGCCTTGTATACCAGCCACAGTGGCGTCTTAAAGCCGTGGTGCCGCTGCAAAATAGCATTGGGAAGGAACTTGTTTTGGTGGAATGTGTTTTAATCATTTACAGAGTAACTCATTTGATTGGTTTTCAGCGCTAGTCCATGACACATATAGCTGAGCTGAGGTACAGACGAAAGGAAAATTATGGGTTAAAAAAATGTGGCGACATATCCCCGGTTTTAAGAGGCCCGCTGCGCAGTCAGCAGTAGCTATGAATGTACAAACTGTTGAGGGCGAAGTAAAGAAAAAGAGAAGGTACTTTTCAAACAAGTGGTGCATTGATGACGAAGGGACAACGAGGGAATGGTTAGCCTACTTTCCCAATGACCAGTCCATGCACTGTACTTACTGTCCAACCTACGCGTCGTCAGAAAATGCAAACAATGTTGGTTAGAGGAACAACTAACCTTAAATTAGAGGCAATAAACGACCACGAGTCATCCAAGTGTCACTGAGAGATGAGCCAATATTTGTTTGGTGTGTTCATTAAACATGTAGGCCTACAATTACTGTAGAATATGACCAAACGCAATTTTACCATGGTCTTGCAGGCTTTTTTTTCACATCACTTTTTATTTGCCTATATTAGTAAAATATGTATTAATAATACAAATAAATAATGTATTGAAGCAATTCAAAATATGCTAGTGCACTTTCTTTTATAAATTTGAATTCTGGAAAAAGTGGCTGGTAAAATTGGGCAAAAAAGTTAATTTCCCACCCTGCCCTCGTGTGTGTTTAACTGGCTGTGCCATTTCATGCTGCGATTTGGTTGGCTGAGGGAAGTCCAGCCTAGTTCCAGGGGTTCCCTGCAACGGTGACGCCGATCGGTGAGGCATGCCACCACTGCCCCAATCGAGGAGCTCCAGAGAAGTCCTCCTCCTGCTCAAATAGCCTGTTTGAGTGGCAGTTCAGGGCAGCTGTCAGACCTGATTAGTTTCAACACTGATATCGCTCTGGCACTCAACAGGTTTGTCTTATCTAGTTCCACTAGGTTCAGAGGGGCTGCTGGGCACGTTGTGTTTTTGGTTTTTAAAGTACTTTAGTTAGAGAGGATTTTGGTTTCTCTTTTTGTTTTCCTGTAGCTGGAGTAGTAGTCTTCCTTTTGTTATATTCCTTTGTTGATTTCCACAGCACCCATTGGCCCATTCTTCCTCAAAGAATCAGAATCAATAAGAACCGGAAGGATCAGATGTCCAACTCTACATTTCATAGAGATCAACAGTGTGGTTCCAGAAGTAAAAACCTCATTGATTTTCTCCATTAGGATTTAGATTATCAGTCATAATGTCTAAACCCTCAGAGGTAGACTGACCCTGAGCTACGAGGTTAACACACACACACACACACACACACACACACACAGCTACCAGGTTGTGTAACTAAAGTTTCTTCTCCTGTAGAAGTTAGTCTGAATGAAATCAACCTTGTTTTAAAATATTCCAACTTTTGTCCTTAATTTTCTGACTTTTCTCTCTCAAAATATATAATCCCAGAGAGAGATTACCTGACATTGTATGGACCAAATGTTCACCCCTACCTGTAAGTGTTCCTCCTCCGGACTGGAGTAACCATTGTCGGTCTCGGGGGTCAGCAGCACCGCCACACTGCAGGCGGCGGCAGCCTCGGCTCCTAACCGGCTCCAGTGCTCCCTAACACCGAACCACTCAGTGTTCTGGGCGGTGTGGAGCCCTCCATTGTTACCCGACTCCTCTTTGTGCTGAGAGGCTCCAGTGTTTTCTCCCAGCGTCCATCCCTCTTCGCTTGTTTCGGGTTGTTGTTGTGGACAAAGCGTCTGGGCTGTGCCGGCCCGGGGCAGATATAACAACCCTCTCTGGGAGCTTTCCTCGCCGCCCCAGAAACTGTCCCACCACGTTCTGCTCTTACCCATGCCGCCCGTCACAGAGGCCCCCGCTGGCCCCCACTCCTTCCCCGCTGGGGGGCCGATTTCCTGCAAATATAACAATAATAATCTCTTTATTCAGGACACAATGGAAGCTCCATGGAACAGTGACAAAATAGACAATGTATACAAATTCCATAAATAAGGTAAGTTAACCTTTTTCTCTCAAAATATTCCAATAAAGGAGCTAAATAAGAACAGGTAGACACGCCAACTACTCACCTGTGATGAAACGTGCGTGCGTGCGTGCGTGTGTGTGTGTGTGTGTGTAGCACACCAACCACTCACCTGAGATGAAATCAAGCTTATAAAAACATGACTTAAAGAAGTCCACGCAGAAGACAAATATCCACTTTCGTGGGTTTGCTGGTGGCAGGAATTCAAGTCCATTCCTTCGGCGCTTTGAATCCCAAGTTCCCGCAGAGAATCGGCGGTGATCCACGGTATCGTGCCGCCGGCTCGGGGCTCCAGCAGCCCGGCGGCTCCGGCGTTCTGACACCGCAGAACTGGCACGTGAGGACCCGGATGATGGGTGACGTTTAGTGGCATAATGTCGTCCAGCTGTCTTAAAAAATCACTTTCCGCATCAACAAAGCTGTTTTTTAAATGTAAATCCCCGCGGTTCCACCCGGTTCCTGTATCAGACCGGGACTGGGCACGGAGCGGTCGCCCCGGGAGATAGCTTTGTAAAAACGTCATCGCGGGCCTAGACAGAAGGCCGATCCACGAGCTTTCCTGGTTTACAAGCCCGGCAGAGGAGACTCCACGGCCGGCAGGAGACGACGAGCTCTGCCCGTGTCTCTCACTGCTCATAGTTCTGAACATTTTCTTTTCAAAGTGCCAAATATCCAATATATTAATTATACATACCCATGTGACATTATCTCAGTTCCGCTGTGACAGCTGTATGATCCATTTAGAGTGTTTTTAGTGAAACTTTAGTCTTCAGCGCACGGACCGTCACAGCGAGAGGGAACCCAGGGATTACTGTCCGTGACACCGGCAGCAGCGCCCCACTGACAGCGGTGGTTGGACTTCTTTCTGGTGGAGAACTTAGTGAAGACGGCGACGGAAAACACGGTGAAGGATGAATCCCTGTTTGAGGACGAGAGAAGAGCCATTTTGTCTGGAGGTCTCACCGGCGGTGCTAGGCTAACAGGTTAGCTTAGCAGTAGCAGCTCATAGATAGGAACGGGAGAAGCTAACTAGTTTAGCGGGTTTAGCTTAGCAGTAGCAGCTATCTATCTGACCGGTTAGTAAACCGAAGTAGAGTCTTGATAAATAAACACACTTTGTTGGCTTTTTTCTCAGTTTACACGATTTCTTGTCTTCTTTCGGTGTTGATACTGTTCTGGTTTTCGCGAATAAAGACTAATTTAACCGCCGTGTTGCTTCCGTGTGTCGGAGTGAGATTTCATCAGAAAATCAAGGGACCGTAAACAATTACTCGCAGTGTTACCGGAGCCAGGGAGCGTCGCTGTGTTACCAGAGCCAGGGAGCGCGTGTAAACACAAAAAACTGTCCGTATACTGTGTATAAATGAATGAATTTAAATCAACGTATAATAATCCGTAATAAAATACATAAATGGCACAAAAGTTACAAGAGAAATTGTGCTAACGGCACAAAAATAAAACACAAATTTTACACAATTATAGCATGAAAAAGCCCCAAATGTTGCCAAAAAACTGAGTAAAAATATTAAACAAAAACGGCAATAAAACACACCTGGATACATACACACAGACACACACACACAGACACACACACACACACACAGACTCACACACACACACAGAAATACACACACACACACAGACTCACACACACACACGCACACACACACACACGACAGACACAAACACAGTCATACACAGACACACACACATACATACACACACACACAGACACACGCACACACACATATAGACACACACACACACACACACACATTGTGACGAAGGACGACCTCTTCAGGCAGGTAAAACTGGCTGCTTGAGAATCAGCCAATCAGGAGCAGCACTACGCTCTGCTGCTCGCTGAAGAAGACAGCTTAAGTTTCAGTTTTGGGAAAGTTTGCAAGAGAGCACTGGCTGACTGCTGTACTTATTTCTAAGTTCCTAGAATTGTGTGCGTGCAACTACCAGTAAGTAATACTGATCTTTTTTGTTGGTTTTACCTCATAATAATGTTACACTGTGTTTATTGCACTGCAATAATGTCGTGGCACGTTGCTGCTCGTTATTGTATAATGGCCTCACACTGCCTGTGTGTTTAATTGTTTAGAACGCTGTATATTAACGGAGGTGTTGCTTAGCAAGCCTTACGTGTCTCAATAAAAATATATTGTATGTTGTTCTTGCACAATGTGTAACGTTTATGTTAAGCAGGAATTCTGCAGCTCGTAATTATTATATGTTCAGCTGACTTTAGCTAGTTAGGCCGAACCCTCCTTTCCAGCACCTTAGAGTAGGCTTTACCAGGGAGGCTGAGAAGTGTGATACCCCTGTAATTGGCACTCACTCTTTGGCCCCCCTTTTTGAACAGGGGAACCACCATCCCGGTCTGGCACTCCTTTGGCACTGTCCCAAACTTCCACGCAATGTTGAAGAGACGTATCATCCAAGACAGCCCTTCCACACCCAGAGCTTTCAGCATTTCTGGACGGATCTCATCAATCCCTGGGGCTTTGCCACTGTGGAGTTGTTTGACTACCTCAGCAACTTCCACCAGGGAAATCGGCAACAATCCCCCATCATCCTCCAGCTCTGCCTCTACCATGGAGGGCGTATTAGTTGGATTTAGGAGTTCCTCAAAGTCCTCCTTCCACCGCCCTATTACCTCCTCAGTTGAGGTCAACAGTGTCCCATCCTTACTGTACACAGCTTGGATGGTTCCCCGCTTCCCCCTCCTGAGGTGGCGAATGGTTTTCCAGAAGTACCTTGGTACCGACCAAGAGTCCTTCTCCATGTCTTCTCCGAACATCTCCCACACCCGCTGCTTTGCCTCTTTCACGGCAGAGGCTGCAGCCCTTCGGGCCCTTCGGTATGCTGCAACTGCCTCCGGAGTCCTCTGGGATAACATATCCCGGAAAGACACCTTCTTCAGTCGGACAGCTTCCCTGACCACCGGTGTCCACCATGGTGTTCGTGGGTTACCGCCCCTTGAGGCACCTAAGACCACAGCTCCCCACCGCAGCTTCAGCAATGGAAACTTTGAACATTGTCCACTCGGGTTCAATGCCTCCAGCCTCCACAGGGATGCACGAAAAGCTCCGCCGGAGGTGTGAGTTGAAAGTCTGTAGGACAGGGGCCTCCTCCAGACGTTCCCAATTCACCCGCACTACCCGTTTGGGCTTACCAGGTCTGTCTAGAGTTTTCCCCCACCCCCTGACCCAACTCACCACCAGATGGTGATCGGTTGACAGCTCCGCCCCTCTCTTCACCCGAGTGGCTCTGGTACTAACTACACTAATGAGCATCCCTATGTTGGAACATGGTGTTTGTTATAGACAATCCATGACTAGCACAGGAGTCCAACAATGAACAACCACTCAGGTTTAGATCAGGGAGGCCGTTCCTTCCAATCACGCCTCTCCATTTGTCTCCATCATTGCATTTGAGTCTCCCAGCAAAACTATAGAGTCCCCCACTGGACCCCCATGCAGGACTCCATTCAAGGTCTCCAAGAAGGCTGAATACTCCAACCTTTTGTTTGGTGCGTATACACAAACAACAGTGAGAGTCCCCCCCACAACCCGCAGGTGTAGGGAGGTGACCCTCTTGTCCATCGGGGTAAATTCCAACATAGCGGCGCTCAGCTGGGGGCTTGTGAGTATCCCCACACCCGCCAGTCGCCTCACACCCTGGGCAACTCTGGAGAAGAAAAGAGTCCAACCCCTATCCAGGAGTATGGTTCCAGAACCGAGACTGTGCGTACCCGATCTAATTGGTAGTGCTCCACCTCCCGCACAAGTTCCGGCTCCTTCCCCCACAGAGAGGTGATGTTCCACGTCCCCAGAGCCAGCCTCTGCCGCCTGGGTCTGGTCCGTCGAGGCCCCATGGGATGGAGAGGGAGGTTCCACGTTGCTTTTTCAGGCTGTGCCCGGCCGGGCTCCATAGCAAACCCGGCCTCCAGGCGCTCGCTGATGAGCCATCCATCCATTTAAGTCATATATAACAAAACTATAATTTAACCTCTTGATTGTGTTTGTTTTATTATATACCTGCTAGGCATGTAATAATTATTTGACATTTATATAGAGTCTACATTTGACTGATTTATGCCTGTATCTCTGTTTCAGAACCACACACACACTTAACCCTTTATTCCAATGAAACACCTAAATGAACATTCTGTCTGCATTCTGATCGATGCCCCCTGGTGGCCACAACCTTTTAAAGACCAGCCAAAAATATACAGTCCTTCCCAGTCAACCAAAACACACATAGAGACACACGGACACACACACACACACACACACACACAGACACCCCCCCTCTCTCGTATCTCATGTTTGATAAAAAAAGAAAAAGAGCAGCTGCTGATGAGGGTTGGCGTAGAGCGTATATGAGCTGAGTGGTGTCAGTGTTTGTCGACCTCGGAGCAGAATGGCTGCATTTACAGAGCTCTCCTTCATGCTGTTTGCTTTCATCAACAACATCCATGCAGAAGAACAGATCATCATCCGATGGGAAAGGTCCTCTTACACTTTCAACCTCCCCGAGAATACCAACTCCTGCCTGATCTCCAGATCTGTTGGTGAGGAGAAGCTTGTCCTGTGGAACACCTCTGACCTCTGGTCCAACAGCTCCTCAGTACCTGAACACCTGAAACAACGACTTGTCAGCACGGTGAAAACTTCTTCTTACACCATCCGCCACCTGACCCATTCAGACTCTGGCTCGTACCAAGAGGAGTGTTGGACTGAGGGCAACGTGACGCATGAGAACAACATCACTATTACTGTTTGTAGGTCAACAGATTGGAGCAGTATCACAGCGAGACTTGGAGAAACAGTGAACCTGCCATGTGAGGGAGCAGCTGATAATCTGGATATCCAGTGGCTCAAACGGGACTATAGATAGACAGGAAACATGGAGCAGAGTTTTTGGGGACAATACGACATCAGTGATGGACAATGTTAGAGGAAGATACCAAGTGGTGACAAACACATCAGCTCTTCGTGTTTCCAACCTCACAGCAACAGACTTTACAGAGTACAACTGTCTGGTGATGAACCAACAGCAGTGTGTTAGCAGTTATAATGTACTGTTGAAACTACAGTTTGAGATAATCTACGGCTCAGTGGGAGAGGCCACTGTGTTACCGTGCACTATCACTGACTCCACTGATGAACAGCCCCCACTTTGGTCTAATCGGATCTCCACTGACCTAGGACAACAAAACCAGACTGTTCCTTCAGTAGACCAAAACTATTCTCTGGTGTTTTCATCTCTAATGTTAAATCACTCAGGTCTGTACTACTGTAAAGCCTCTATGAGAGAGCAAGAGTATTATCTGGTGGTGTGTCCCAAATTTGGCCCACCTGCTGTAGAGCTCTTCTCAGAGGGAGAAGAAGTCAATCTCAGATGCAGAGATTGGGGAGAGGATAAGTGGCATGATTGGTTTATCAAGTCAAACCGAACAGAGGGAAGAATCTTTAGTGTAAGGTATGATCAGAGCATGAGCAGAGTGAGCAGGTACTATAATAACGGGAGCCTGGTTATCTCTAGTATCTCAGTGGGAGACGCAGGGGAGTACTGGTGTGTAGTTATTGACCCATATAATTATCAGTGTGAGTCAACAGAGAGAACTCTGTTAGTGTACAAGCCCTTTGGGATTTAGGAACATGTTTTGTATTATTTGCAATACAAAATAAACTTGAATTGAAAAGAAAAGGTTGTTGAGTTTCTTTGGTAAAGTTTTTTTAAAGTGTAAAATGATTTAAAGGTTTAACTTTAGGAGAAACTATCTACAAGTTTGACTTTTTGAAAGCATGAAACTAAAGGTTTAGGTTTATTTAGTTAGAGTAAGAGTGTGTGTGTGTGTGTGTGTGTGTGTGTGTGTGTGTGTGTGTGTGTGTTCTCATATTTCTGTTAAATCCTAAACATTTTAAGTGACTTTGTGCAGTTTGTTTTTAAAGTGGAAATAAATCTGAAAAAAATGAAAATGTGACATGAAGACAGATATTGTGAGTGATGAAACAGTTTAAAGTTCTCGTGTTTCTGTTAAATCTCAAGTTAACTTAGTGTTGGTAACTTCAATGTTGAATGTTCTCAACTTAATATTCTACTAAAGTCCAGATCTCGACACGATAATCTAAAAAAATCAACAGTTAAAAAATGTAAATAAATCTGATTGACGATTTGTTTACGTATTATTCTGCTACTAAAGTAGTCTTTTTTTTGGGAGGCTTTTCCCTTTAATCAACAGTGACAGTGGGTAGACAGGAAAGGAGAGAGAAAGAGAGGGGATGACACGCAGCAAAGGGCCACAGGTCAGATTCGAACCCGGGACGCTGCAAAGGACTCAGCCTACATGGGGTGCACACTCTACTGGGTGAGCTAGAGGCCGCCCCGAATAAATGGCACTTTTTTTTTTAAAGTATTTAATATGTCAACTCTCACTGATTCATGCTTACTCATTACATGGTGTTAGTAGTCTTAAGGAGTAGGAGTTGGTATACATATTCAGGGGAGCGCAAGGACGGGTGGTATTTGTGATCGTATGTGGTGGGCCAGTCTGGGCCAAAATGCCAGGGCCGATTTTTGGTCCCAGTCCGTCCCTGGCCTCAGGCTTCTCTCTACACTTACCGTACTCTTGCCGTCACTGATAGGGGACAAACATCATTAAACTAACAAATGTTTAAATAGACCATGGTCTAGTAAATGAAAGTAGGCTGTTAAACCAGTTAATAGTAGACAGCTTTATAAAGTTGCCAACAAATTAATACTAAGATATATGTGTTGTACTCTTCTACATGTGGCTACAATGGATCGATACTTAAAAACAACGCTATAAATCTCGGGGTAGTCATGGACTCAGACCTACAGTACATTTTAACATCCACATTAAGATGAGATACAAAATCAGCCTAGTATCACCTTACAGTACGACTATATCAAGCATTAAAGGACTTCTGTCTCAGCTAGATTTAGAAAAACTTGTCCATGCCATCTTTAACAGGCTTGACTACTGTAATTTTGTTTTAAATGTATCTCTAAGAAGGCCTCTAAAGACCAGGAGAGATCACATCACTCCAGTTCTCAGATATATTAACTAGCTTCCCGTTGTGCATTTCTTTTTTATTAGAATTGTTACAGATAACAGCACTACAATACATAACAGTACAATATCTTTTCCCTCTGGTTAATCATTCACATGTTTGTCCAGCCAGCTCATGTCACTTCCAGTTAACTGAAGCTTTTACTGGCAAGAGGACAGGGTCATCACACCATCAGAACACCCACACAACCAATGGGTGGCTCAGTGGGTCACCCTTTGGTACACCTGATCTCAGGTTCATTACTATGGGCTTAATATGGGCTTTTGGTCATGGCTCAATTTTAATGCACTATTTTTCCTCAGATTGGCGTTGGTCGGTACACACCGCCATCCTGCTCTATGTGATGCTGCTGTTGGGGGTGGGGGGGCTGGGGTAGGGAGGAGAGAGGGCTGTCTGTCGCAGTGCTGGTAGGTCTGGAAGGGAAGTGCAGGCGTCAAGTCGCCTGTGCATGTCCATTACCTGCAGTGGTGGAATGTAACGAAGTACAAATACTTCGTTACTGTACTTAAGTACATTTTTCACATATCTGTACTTTACTTAAGTAGAATCAATACTGCATACTTTTGACTTTTACTTCGTTACATTTTGCAGCAATTATCTATACTTTCTACTCAACTACATTTCTACAACGTTCCATTACATTTTCTGATCAATTTTTCCCCCTGCCAAAACGTCTTCCTGACCGTCACACGTTTGCAGTCCGCAGGGAAGCCTTCAGCAGCGGCTGCTGCACCGCCACGCCAAGACCCGCCCTTCAATAGCATTTATTGGCCAGGCACGTACCGCTCCCAGTACTACCGCGGCTGCTCCTGTTACTGCTGCTGCTCCCGATACTCTGCTTGGTCATATGTGAAGCATCTGTTCACATAAGGTTAATATACAACCCGTATATCTATCTTAAAAACACTCCCGGTCCTCCTCAGCTGTGAAGCCACATATGTGATGAGGAGCAGGGGATAGTGGACCCAAATGCAGGGAGAGGCAGTGTTATGGTTTTGTACATTTTCAGTTTTTTGTATAATTATTCTGTATATTTCTGTTCCCTGTTGTGTCGTTGTATCTTGTTGTGTCAAGTCTCTGTGTTTAGTTTATTTCATGTTTCCTGTCTGTTGTTCCTGTTTCCTGTTTTATTCTGATAGTCTGTTTTCTGTCTTGTCTTGTCTAGCTTTACTTTGTGTTTTCCCGCCTGTGTGATTGTCTGATGTGCTCCACCTGTTCCCCAGCCCTGGTGTCACCTGTCTTGTGTTTACTCGTTACCCTGTGTATTTAGTCTTTGTGTTCCCCTTGTCCTGTGTCAGATCATTGTATGTGTATGTTAGTGTTTGTGTCCGTGCCCTGCCACCCTGCGTGTGTTCAGGTCCTTCCCTGCGTCCTTTTGTGAGTTTTTCTGTGTTATTTTGTTCCTGTGGTTTTTCCAGCCTCAGTGCTGTGTTTTTTGGTTGCAATAAATTCCTGAACTCAAGCCATCTCCTGCCTGCCTGCCTGCTCTCTGCCTTTGTGTCCTCAACTTCCAAGAACCTAACAGGCAGGCAGGCAGGAGATGGTTTGAGCTTGATGATTTAATAATAAAAAATGGCAGTACAGAGACTGGAAAAGCACACTGAAAAACTCAGAGGGAAAACTCACAAAGGCAGGGCAACGGACACAAAATGATCCAACAAGAGACACAAGGAAACACAAGGGCTAAATACAATGGGTAATGAGGTAATGAGGGGCAGGTGACACAGCAGGTGAAACACATTAGGAGAGACAGGGTAATCAACAAAGGCAGGAAAACACAAAGTAAACCTGGACATGACAAGACAGCAAACAGACTATCAAAATAAAACAGGAAACAGGAACAACCGACAGAAAACATGAAATCAACTAAACACAGAAACTTGACACAAGACAACACAAGGGAGAACAGAGAACACAGGAATTAACCAAAACATACACAATACACAGAATACAGTCAAGACAGGGTAAACACAATAAACAGGGAGATAACTAAACAGAAATATACAAAACAGGATACATACAGAAATTATAATACAGGCAACAGAAATGTACAAACAGGTAACAGAAATGTCCAAAACCCATCACAGAGCCCCCTCCTCAAGGGATGGATTCCAGACGTCCCAAGAAAAACAAAAACAAACAGAAAACAACCCAGGGAGGGATAGAGTCCAGGGGAGGCAGAAAGTCACTGGGGCACAGGGAACAGAGAGCACTGGGACACAGGGAACAGAGAGCACAGAGGGCACTCGGGGAGCATAGAGGGCAAAGAGGCCTGGGGGAAACAGAGGGCCAGAGAGGCCTCGGGGAAACGGAGGGCCAGAGGGGCCACTCGGGGAAATAGAGAGGGACCACTCGGGACAGGGAACAGAGAGGTCTCGGCAACAGGGGACAGAGAGGCCTCGGCAACAGGGGACAGAGAGCAGCAGCGAAGGCAGAAGCCTTCTGGCAGCAGGCGACGAAGGCAGAATCCTTCAGGCGGCCGAATTGGACGTCGAGGGCTCTTGGGTGGCCGTCGCCGAAGGCGAATCCCTTCTGGTGGCCGGGCAGGACGTTGAGGGCAGCACCCCTCTGTGGGCCGAGCAGGTCGGCCAAGGCGGAGCCTGACCGCCGATTGGACACGAGGGGCAGGAGTCGGCCTGGCCGCCGACAGGACACGAGGGACAGGAGTCGGCCTGGCCGCCGACAGGACACAAGGGGCAGGAGTCGGCCTGACCGCCGACTGGGCACGAGGGGCAGGAGTCGGTCTGACCGACACAGGCAAAGTCTCTGGGGGGCAGGACAAAGGCAAAGTCTTTGGGGCGGTCTCAAGGGCGGTCTCAAGGGCGGTCTCAAGGGCAGTCTCAGGGGCTGTCTCAGGGGCAGTCTCAGGGACGCCGGAGACCGGCAAAGTCTCAAGGGCGGTCTTAGGGGCGCGGGAGACCGGCAATGTCCCAGGGGTGGTCTCAGGTGCGCCAGAGACCGGCAGAGTCTCAGGGGAACCGAAGATCGGCAAAGTCACAGGGGTGGTCTCAGGGGCCAGCAACTAAACAGAAATATACACAACAGAAATATACAAAACAGGATACCTCTCCGGGAACCATCACCTTATCGTGGTGGAGAGGTTTGTGTGTCTGGAGCTTTGTGCTCCTGGTAGGGTCTCCCAAGGCAAAGTGGTCTCAGGTGAGAGGCCAGACAAAGAATGGTTCAAAAACCCTATGAAAAAATGAGGTAGAGATAGAGTGACCCTGCCCGGAGGAAGCCCGGAGCCCCCGTCTGGAGCCAGGCCCAGATGGAGGGCCCGTCAGCGAGCGCCTGGTGGCCGGGTTTGCCACGGAGCCCGGCCGGGCACAGCCCGAAAAAGCTACGTGGCACCTCTCTCTCCAACCCATGGGCCCACCACCTGTGGGAGGAACCGCCGGGGTCGGGTGCACTGTCACATGGGTGGCAGTGAAGGTCAGGGGCCTCGACGGACCAGACCCAGGCGGCAGAGGCTGGCTCTGGGGACGTGGAACGTCACCTCTCTGTGAGGGAAGGAGCCGGAACTTGCTCGGGAGGTGGAGCGCTACCAGTTGGATCTGGTGGGGCTTACATCTACGCACAGTCTCGGTTCTGGAACCATACTCCTGGATAGGGGTTGGACTCTTTTCTTCTCCCGAGTTGCCCAGGGTGTGAGGCACCGGGGGGGGTGTGGGCACCGGGGGGGGTGTGGGGATACTCACAAGCCCCCGGCTGAGAGCCCCTACGTTGGAGTTTACCCCGGTGGATGAGAGGGTCGCCTCCCTACGCCTCCCTATGCCTGCACCAAACAAGAGCTCGGCTTATTCGGCCTTCTTGGAGACCTTGAATGGAGTCCTGTATGGGGCTCCAGTGGGGGACTCCATAGTTCTGCTGGGGGACTTCAACACGCACGTAGGCAATGATGGAGATACAGGGAGAGGCGTGATTGGGAGGAACGGTGGTTGTTTGTTGTTGGACTTCTGTGCTAGTCATGGATTGTCTATAACAAACACCATTATGTCATGTGGGAGAAGTTTGGAGAAGACATGGAGAAGGACTTTCGGTCGGCACCAAGGTGCTTCGGGAAAACCGTTCGCCACCTCAGGAGGGGGAAGCGGGGAACCATCCAAGCTGTGTACAGTAAGGATGGGACGCTGTTGACCTCAACTGAGGAGGTAATAGGGCGGTGGAAGGAGCACTTTGAGGAACTCCTAAATCCAGCTAATACCCCCTCTATGGTAGAGGCAGAGCTGGAGGATGATGGAGGATTGTCGTCAATTTCCCTGGTGGAAGTCGCTGAGGTAGTTAAACAACTCCACAGTGGCAAAGCCCCAGGGATTGATGAGATCCGTCCAGAAATGCTTAAAGCTCTGGGTGTGGAGGGGTTGTCTTGGTTGACACGCCTCTTCAACATTGCGTGGAAGTCTGGGACGGTGCCTAAGAAGTGGCAGACCAGGGTGGTGGTTCCCCTGTTCAAAAAGGGGGGCCAGAGGGTGTGTGCCAATTACAGGGGTATCACACTTCTCAGCCTCCCCGGTAAAGTCTACTCCAAGGTGCTGGAAAGGAGGGTTCGGCCAATAGTCGAACCTCAGGTTGAAGAGGAACAATGCAGATTCCTTCCTGGTCGTGGAACAATGGATCAGATCTTCACTCTCGCAAGGATCCTGGAGGGAGCCTGGGAGTATGCCCAACCGGTCTCCATGTGCTTTGTGGATCTGGAGAAGGTGTATGACCGGGTCCCCCGGGAGATACTGTGGGAGGTGCTGCGGGAGTATGGGGTGAGGGGGCCCCTTCTCAGGGCCATCCAATCTCTGTATGACCAAAGCGAGAGCTGTGTCCACGTTCTCGGCAGTAAGTCGGAGTAAGTTTCAGGTGAGGGTTGGCCTCCGCCAGGGCTGCGCTTTGTCACCAATCCTGTTTGAGTATTTATGGACAGGATATCGAGGCGTAGTCGGGGTGGAGAGGGGTTGCAGTTTGGTGGGCTGGGGATCTCATCGCTGCTTTTTGCAGATGATGTGGTCCTGATGGCATCATCGGCCTGTGACCTTCAGCACTCACTGGATCGGTTCGCAACCGAGTGTGAAGCGGCTGGGATGAGGATCAGCACCTCTAAATCTGAGACCATGGTTCTCAGCAGGAAACCGATGGAGTGCCTTCTCCAGGTAGGGAATGAGTCCTTACCCCAAGTGAAGGAGTTCAAGTACCTTGGGGTCTTGTTCGCGAGTGAGGGGACAATGGAGCGGGAGATTGGTCGGAGAATCGGTGCAGCGGGTGCGGTATTACATTCAATTTATTGCACCGTTGTGACGAAAAGAGAGCTGAGCCAGAAGGCAAAGCTCTCAATCTACCGGTCAGTTTTCGTTCCTACCCTCACCTATGGTCATGATGGCTGGGTCATGACCGAAAGAACAAGATCCAGGGTACAAGCGGCCGAAATGGATTTCCTCAGGAGGGTGGCTGGCGTCTCCCTTAGAGATAGGGTGAGAAGCACAGTCATCCGTGAGTAGCTCAGAGTAGAGCCGCTGCTCCTTCGCATCGAAAGGAGCCAGTTGAGGTGGTACATATGGTAAGCACAATTAAATTAACCTAAAACTAACTTAATTAAAATACCACAGCCCATAGGCCTATTGTTTGTTTTTTTATTATTAGAATATAGACATTAAGAGAATAAATCGTTATGCAAGTACTTTTACTTTTAATACTTAAAGTACATTTAAAATCAGGTACTTTTTAGTTTTACTTAAGCAGGGTTGCCATTGAGGTACTTCTACTTTTACTAAAGTAAATATGTCTCTGGTTTTTTGTACTTTTACTTAAGTACTGAGATTCAGTACTCCTCCACCACTGATTACCTGTTGCTGCAGCCTCTGATTATCTTCCCTCAGCTTATGAAGAGCTTCAAGGACCTCAGGCGCTGTTTCTGGGGCAGGCCTGCATCAGGCAGAGGCAGGCGTACTCTGGAAGAGGGGTTCTGTGTACACAGACTGGCGTGGATGGGCAGCTTCCTTTCCCCGCATGACACTACCGTCTTCATGCAGTAGTGGGGGTGTGAGAGGCATCATCCTGGCGTGTCTCTCCGGGAATCTCACCATGCTGTCATAGGGACACTGTTGCTCTGACAGGTTAGTCGCTTGATGAGGCAAATGAGAGGGCTGCTGCAGTGCTTGGAGAGGGATGTCACAGTCTTCCATCCAGGCTGGTCGCCGGATCTCTCAGCGGGGTTGTGCATCTACTGGGCTTGTATACTGATCTGAGAACATCTCTAAACAATCCCACGGTGACCGTATCCGGCTCGAAGGACCAAATGTTTTGGTTGACTGTGTATTGTTGTAGGTAATGTGCAGCAAATGTTTTGCAAAAGTTTGGTATTTGCTTAGTAATAAGCATTTATTATAATACTGCATTTAAGTCATATTTAACCAAACTATAATGTAACCTCTTGATTGTGTTTGTTTTATTATATACCTGCTAGGCATGTAATAATTATTTGACATTTATATAGAGTCTACATTTGATTGATTTATGCCTGTATCTCTGTTTCAGAACCACACACACACTTAACCCTTTATTCCAATGAAACACCTAAAAGGAAAATTGTGTCTGCATTCTGATCGATGCCCTCTGGTGGCCACAACCTTTTAAAGACCAGCCAAAAATATACAGTCCATCCCAGTCAACCAAAACACACATAGAGACACACAGACACACAGACACACACACACACACACACACACACACACACACACACAGACCCCCCCTCCCACCCCCTCTCTTATCTCATGTGTGTTAAAAAAAGAAATAGAGCAGCTGCTGATGAGGGTTGGTGTAGAGCGTATGAGCTGAGTGGTGTCAGTGTTTGTCGACCTCGGAGCAGAATGGCTGCAGTCACAGAGCTCTCCTTCCTGCTGTTTGCTCTCATCAACAACATCCATGCAGAAGAACGGATCATCATCCGACGGGAAAGAGACTCTTACACCTTTAACCTCCCTGAGAACACCAACTCCTGCTTGATTTCCAGATCTGTTGGTGAGGAGAAGCTTGTCCTGTGGAACACCTCTGACCTCTGGTCCAACAGCTCCTCAGTACCTGAACACTTGAAACAACGAATTGTCAACACGGTGAAAACTTCTTCTTACACCATCCTCAACCTGACCCATTCAGACTCCGGCCCGTACCAAGAGGAGTGTTGGACTGAGGGCAGCGTGACGCATGAGAACAACATCACTATTACTGTTTGTACTTCAATAGGTTGGAGAGTTATTGGAGTGAGTCTTGGAGAAACAGTGGACCTGCCATGTGAGGGAACAGCTGATAATCTGGATATCCAGTGGCACAAACAGGACTTTAGATATGAGCAAGAAACATGGAGCAGAGTTTTTGGGGACAAGACGACATCAGTGATGCGTGTTGCCGTGCAATGCTGCTGACTCCACTGATGAACATCCCCCACGTTGGTCTAAAGGGTTCTCCACTGACCTAGGACAACTAAACCAGACTGTTCCTTCAGTAGATCAAAACTACTCGCTGGTGTTTTCATCTCTAACGTTAAATCACTCAGGTCCGTACTCCTGTGAAGCCTCTATGAGAGAGCAAGAGTATTATCTGTTGGTGTGCCCCAAATTTTGCCCCCCTGCTGTAGAGCTCTTCTCAGAGGGAGAAGAAGTCAATCTCAGATGCAGAGATTGGGGAGAGCGTAAGAGACATGTTTGGTTTATCAAGTCACACCGAAGGGAGGGAAGAATCTTTATTGTTATGCTTTATGAGAGCATGAGCAGAATGAGCAGAGTGAGCTGGTACAATAATAACGGGAGCCTGGTTATCTCTAATATCTCAGTGGGAGACGCAGGGGAGTACTGGTGTGCAGTTAGTGACCCAGATGATAATTATCAGTGTGGGTCAACAGAGAGAACTCTGTTATTGTACAAGCCCTTTGGGATTTAGGAACATGTTTTGTATTATTTGCAATACAAAATACACTTGAACTGAAAAGAAAAGGTTGTTGAGTTTCTTTGGTAAAGTTTTTTAAAGTGTAAAACGATTTAAAGGTTTAACTTTAGGAGAAACTATCTACAAGTTTGACTTTTTGAAAGCATGAAACTAAAGGTTTAGGTTTATTTTGTTAGAGTAAGACTGTGTGGGTGGGTTTGTGGTTTTAGAGATAAGAGTGTGTGTGTGTGTGTGTGTGTGTGTGTGTGTGTGTGTGTGTGTGTGTGTGTGTGTGTGTTTGTGTGTGTCTCTGTGTGTCTCTGTGTGTCTGTGTGTGTGTGTGTGTGTGTGTGTGTGTGTGTGTGTGTGTGTGTGTGTGTGTGTGTGTGTGTGTGTCTGTGTGTGTGTGTGTGTGTGTGTGTTCTCATATGTCTGTTAAATCCTAAACATTTTAAGTGACTTTGTGCAGTTTGTTTCTAAAGTGGAAATAAATCTGAAAAAAATGAAAATGTGACATGAAGACAGATATTGTGAGTGATGAAACAGTTTAAAGTTCTCGTGTTTCTGTTAAATCTGAAGTTAACTTAGTGTTGGTAACGTCAAGTGAATTTTGTGCTGTTTGTCTTAAAAGTAAAAAATAAATCTTTTATGAAAATATTCTCAACTTAATATTCTACTAAAGTCCAGATCTCGACACGATAATCTAAAAAAAATCAACAGTTAAAAAGTGTAAATAAATCTGATGGAAGATTTGTTTACGTATTATTCTATTCTATTCTCTATGTGGTGTAGGCAAATGAGAGGGCTGCTGCAGTGCTTGGAGAGGGATGTCACAGTCTTCCATCCAGGCTGGTCGCCGGATCTCTCAGCGGGGTCGTGCATCTACTGGGCTTGTATACTGATCTGAGAACATCTCTAAACAATCCCACGGTGACCGTATCCGGCTCGAAGGACCAAATGTTTTGGTTGACTGTGTATTGTTGTAGGTAATGTGCAGCAAATGTTTTGCAAAAGTTTGGTATTTGCTTAGTAATAAGCATTTATTATAATACTGCATTTAAGTCATATTTAACCAAACTATAATGTAACCTCTTGATTGTGTTTCTTTTATTATATACCTGCAATTCAATTTCAATTCAATTTTATTTATAGTATCAAATCATAACAAGAGTTATCTCGAGACACTTTACAGATAGAGTAGGTCTAGACCACACTCTATAATTTACAAAGCCCCAACAATTCCAGTAATTCCCCCAAGAGCAAGCATTAGGAGTGGCTAATGCGACAGTGGCGAGGAAAAACTCCCTTTTAGGAAGAAACCTCGGCAGACCCAGGCTCTTGGTAGGCGGTGTCTGACGGTGCCGGTTGGGGATGTGATGAACAGTGGCAATAATCGTCTGTAAACTCCCCAGAGCTAGGTTAGTAACAAGCATTTCTGGGACAAGGATGCACATAAATGGAAACAAATGGAAAGAGAGAGGAGAGAGCAGCTCAGTGTGTCACAGGAAGGAAATAACTTCCCCGGCAGTCTAGAACTATAATAGCATAACTAAGAGAGACAGGTTAAGGAGAGGAGCCTGGTCGGGCTAGAACTCTCCCCAACCGAATCGGGCCTCCCTCTGCTCTACTCTACTCACTCCCTAATTATAAGCTTTATCAAAGAGGAGTGTTTTCAGTTTATTCTTAAATGTGGTGACGGTGTCAGCCCCCCGGACCCAGACTGGGTGCTGGTTCCACAGGAGAGGAGCTTGATAGCTGAAGGCTCTGGCTCCCATTCTACTTTTAGAGACTCTAGGAACCACAAGTAGCTCTGAGTTCTGGGAGTGTAGTGCTCTAGTGGGACAATAAGGTACTATGAGTTCTTCAAGATATGAAGTTGCTTGACCATTTAGAGCTTTGTAGGTCAGGAGAAGAATTTTAAATTCAATCCTGGATTTTACAGGAAGCCAGTGCAGAGAAGCTAATATCGGAGAAATATGATCTCTTTTCTTAGTTATTTTCAGAACACATGCTGCAGCGTTCTGGATCAGCTGGAGAGTCCTAAGGGACTTATTTGAGCATCCTGACAGTAAGGAATTACAGTAGTCCAGCCTGGAAGTAACGAATGCATGGACTAGTTTTTCAGCATCGTTTTGCGACAGGATGTTCCTAATTTTGGCAATGTTACGAAGATGAAAAAAGGCTGTTCTTGAGGTTTGTTTTAGATGGGCGTTGAAGGATAGATCCTGATCAAAAATAACTCCTAGATTTCTGACAGTAGTGCTGGAGGCCAGGACAAAGCCATCCAGACTAGCTATATCTTTAGATAATGAAGTTCAGTGGTGTTTGGAGCCCAACACAATCACTTCAGTTTTGTTTGAGTTTAACATCAGAAAATTGTAGGTCATCCAGGTTTTTATATCGTTAATGCACACTTGAAGTTCAGCTAACTGACCGGTTTCTTTGTCTGGCTTGATTGATAGGTATAATTGGGTGTCATCTGCATAGCAGTGAAAGTTAATTGAGTGTTTCCTAATAATATTTCCTAGAGAAAGCATATATAAGGAGAATAGAATTGGTCCAAGCACCGAGCCTTGAGGAACGCCATGGCTAACTTTATCATACCTGGAGGATGTATACAATTAACATTAACAATCAGAGATCAATCAGAGAAATAGGACTTAAACCAGCTTAGTGCAATTCCTTTAATGCCGACTAAATGTTCCAGTCTCTGTAACAGGATGGTATGGTCAATAGTGTCGAATGCAGCACTAAGATGTAATAAGACAAGTATGGAGACAAGTCCTTTGTCAGCAGCAGTTAGAAGGTTGTTAGTAATTTTCACCAGTGCCGTCTCTGTGCTATGATGCTTTCTAAATCCTGACTGAAAGTCCTCAAATAGACTATTCCTATGTAAAAAATCACATAACTGATTAGCGACTACCTTCTCAAGGATCTTGGAGAGAAAGGGAAGGTTAGATATAGGTCTATAGTTGGCTAAGACCTCAGGATCGAGGGTGGGTTTTTTCAGAAGAGGTTTTATCACAGCTACTTTGAATGACTGCAGTACATAACCTGTTAATAAAGACATATTGATCATATCTAGTAATGAAGTGTTAACCACGGGTAATGCTTCTTTAAGTAGCCTCGTTGGGATGGGATCTAAGAGACAGGTAGATGGCTTAGCTGAAGAGACCTTTAGCATTAATTGTTGAAGGTCTATAGGAAAAAAGCAGTCTATGTCTATTCTTTCTAGCACTCCTGCGTTTAAAGGTGAACCGTTAGAAGTTGAGGGCAAAAGGTGATGAATTTTATCTCTAATTGTTATAATTTTATCATTAAAGAAGCTCATGAAATCGTCACTACTAAGAGCTATAGGAATAGATGGCTCAATAGAGCTGTGACTTCCTGTCAGCCTGGCTACAGTGCTGAAAAGAAACCTTGGGTTGTTCTTATTTTCTTCTATTAGTGATGAGTAATAGTCTGATCTGGCATTTCTGAGGGCCTTCCTATAATTTTTCAGACCGTCTTGCCAATCTAAACGAGATTCTTCCAGTTTGGTGGAACGCCATTTACTTTCAAGTTTTCGTGAGATTTGTTTTAATTTGCGAGTTTGGGAGTTATACCAAGGTGCTAGTTTCCTTTGCTTCATCATCTTCTTTTTGATAGGAGCAACAGAGTCTAAAGTCCGTAGGCAGGCCGTAGCAGCGTCTACGAAATTATCAATTTGGGAGGGACTAAAGTTAACATAAAGGTCCTCTGTTATATTAAAGCACGACATTGAGTTAAATGCTGTTGGAATATCTTCCTTAAATTTAGCTATAGCACTGTCCGATTTTATTTAATTTCGTATATTCGGATAGTAAGAATTCGAAAGTTATTAAAAAATGGTCTGATAATAAAGAATTCTGTGGAAATACTATTAAATCTTCAATTTTGATGCCATATGCCAGCACAAGGTCGAGGGTGTGGTTAAAACAGTGCGTGGCCTTATGCACACTCTGACTGAAACCAATTGAGTCTAGTAGTGAATTGAAAGCAGTACTAAGGCTATTGCTGTCAACGTCCACATGGATATTAAAATCACCTACAATAAGTACTTTGTCTGATTTTAGGACTACACATGATAAAAACTCTGAGAATTCAGATAAAAATTCAGAATACGGGCCTGGAGCTCGGTAAACAACAACAAATATAATTGGCTGTAATGTTTTCCACGTTGGATGTTGAAGATTAAGAACAAGGCTTTCAAACGAGTTATAATTTAGTTTAGGTTTAGGAGTAATTAACAGACTTGAGTCAATTATGGCTGCAACTCCCCCTCCTTGGCCTGAGCCTCGTGGAATTTGAGTATTATTATGACTGGGAGGAGTAACTTCATTTAGACTAACATATTCTTCATGGCCCAGCCAGGTTTCGGTAAGACAGAATAGATCAATTTGATTATCTGATATCAAATTGTTTACCAATATTGCTTTAGAAGACAGAGATCTAATATTTAATAGTCCACATTTGATTCTCCTATTCTGTTCTATCGTTGCAGTGGTTGTTTGAATTCCAATTAGGTTGTTAAGTATAGCACCTCGTTGTTTTACGTTTGATTTAACCGATCTCAGTCGGGGGACAGACACTGTGGTTATGGGATTATGAATGGGTGGCTGCTCCAAAGGAAGCACAGAGGAGCGTGTAGCGCTGTACCTCTGATTACTGTTATTATTGATTATAACTGGAATGATATAGCTGGTCTGTGGGTTAGCAAAGTTATTTGTAAACTCTTGTATCTTGTGGATGTTGCATGTAAGCTGGAGCCAGGTGTTGAGAATGAGTAGTCTGCTAAAAAGGCATACTCTGCGACCTCGAGATGGAAGTGGGCCCGAAATAAAAATCAACTTCCCAGTGCTTTTTAAAGCTTCAATGAGAGTGCCGAAGTCTTTCTTTGTGCGCTCACTCTGCTGGTAGGACATGTCGTTATGTCCACAATGGACCACGATGCGTTTAATAGAGGTCGGGAGTGAGGGTATCAGGTCCACAGCTTTAGCCAGGATGTCTGAAACTTTGGCTCCAGGAAAGCAGTGTGTGACAGCATTAAAAAAACGTATATCCCGGGTGATGGAGTCACCAATAATTATTGTGGTTGGGGGAAGAGCGGACGAGGAGTGGGGGTGTGTGTATGGCCAGTGACGGGAACAAAACAGTCAGTATCGGTTTCAGATGGACAGGGAAAAGAAGAAGAGGAAGATTGCTTACTGTTCGGTGGGGGAGATTGTTTTTGAGGAACGTTGTCATTTGGCCAGTCCAGGCAGCGGAGGCCACCGGACTGTCTGACTACCGCATCCCTCAGAAGTTTTCGCCGCGAGGCAGCAGTCCTCTCCTGTGACGACAGCTGGTCAGTCATCTTTGAAGCGGGGTGAGCCCGGGGAGCCACATCGGCCGCTACCGGGGGGACATTTGTCTTCGACAGGGCATTGAAGGGACTGGAGAGGCTGAGGGAAGGAGGCGATGGAGCCCTACCTGAGGCTCTCTTTCGGCCGCAAACCACCTCAGTCCAGGATGACCTGGTGGCCGGTGGGGCCCATGGTGCAGTATCCTCGAAGGCCACCGAGAGAGTTGAGATTTGGAGCGATTGATTATGAGCAACGTCCAAGAAGCGGTTAACAAGGCATCTTTGGTCTTTAAGTCCTCGGAAAGCCGACGAACATCTTCCCTAAGGTCAGCAATTTCCTTGTTTGCATTCTCAAGCAACGAGGAAATCCTGTGGGGAAGTGGGGACTCGCCAGGTGTAGAGGTAGCCATGCAGCTGGCGTTAGTTTTAGCCGGTAGGCCTAGTTTTGATAAATTATCCTGAAGCTAATGTTTACTACACGTAGAAAATGTGCGGTCCTCCACACAGAGGTACGTAGATTTGCATAGATGCTGGCTCTTTCTAGAGACTAAAGACCAGGGGGCTAAAAAGAAACAAAAAACTAAGCAACTAGTACAATATTATTCTCAAAATACTATTTTCCTTCGTCTGTCTTCTCTTCCTCCACACTCTCACACTCCCAGGCATGCTAGGCATGTAATAATTATTTGACATTTATATAAAGTCAACATTTGACTGATTTATGCCTGTATCTCTGTTTCAGAACCACACACACTTTATTCCAATAAAACACCTAAAAGGAACCTCTTGTCTGTCGATGACCCCTGGTGGCCCCAACCTTTTAAAGACCAGCCAAAAATAAACAGTCCTTCCCAGTAAACCAAAACACACATAGAGACACACAGACACACACACACACACACACACACACAAAGACACACACACAAACACACACACACACACACACACAGACACACACAGACAACCCCCCCACCCTCTCGCTTATCTCATGTTTGATAAAAAAAAAGAAAAAGAGCAGCTGCTGATGAGGGTTGGTGTGGAGTGTATATGAGCTGAGTGGTGTCAGTGTTTGTCGACCTCAGAGCAGAATGGCTGCAGTCACAGAGCTCTCCTTCCTGCTGTTTGCTCTCATCAACAACATCCATGCACAAGAACGGATCATCATCCAAAAGAAAAGGACCTCTTACACCTTCAACCTCCCTGAGAACACCAACTCCTGCCTTATCTCCAGATCTGTTGGTGAGGAGAAGCTTGTCCTGTGGAACACCTCTGACCTCTGGTCCAACAACCCCTCAGTACCTGAACACTTGAAACAACTTGTCAGCACGGTGAAAACTTCTTCTTACACCATCCTCCACCTGACCCATTCAGACTCCGGCCCGTATCAAGAGGAGTGTTGGACTGAGGGTAACGTGACGCATGAGAACAACATCACTATTACTGTTTGTACTACTTCAATATATAGGACATTTATCAGAGTGAGTCTTGGAGAAACAGTGGACCTGCCATGTGAGGGAGCAGCTGATAATCTGGATATCCAGTGGCTCAAACGGGACTATAGATATGAGCAAGAAACATGGAGCAGAGTTTTTGGGGACAATACGACATCAGTGATGGACAATGTTAGAGGAAGATACCAAGTGGTGACAAACACATCAGCTCTTCGTGTTTCCACCATCACAACAACAGACCTTACAGACTACAACTGTCTGGTGATGAACCAACAGCAGTGTTTTAGCAGTCACACTGTACAGTTGAGACTACCGTATGAGACAATCTACCGCTCAGTGGGAGAGACCGCTGTGTTGCCGTGCACTATCACTGACTCCACTGATGAACAGCCCCCACGTTGGTCTAATCGGTTCTCCACTAATCTAGGACAACAAAACCAGACTGTTCCTTCAGTAGACAGAAACTACTCGCTGGTGTTTTCATCTCTAATGTTGAATCACACAGGTCGGTACTTCTGTGACGCCTCTATGAGAGAGCAAGAGTATGATCTGGTGGTGTGCCCCAAATTTGGCCCCCCTGCTGTACAGCGCTTCTCAGAGGGAGAAGAAGTCACTGTCAGATGCACAGATTGGAGAAAGGGTAGGGGGCATGAATGGTTTATCAAGTCGAACCGAACAGAGGGAAGAATCTTTAGCGTCACGTATGATCAGAGCATGAGCAGAGTGAGCTGGTACTATGGTAATGGTATCCTGGTTATCTCTAGTATCTCAGTGGGAGATGCAGGGGAGTACTGGTGTGTAGTTACTGACCGAGATTATCGGTGCGTATCAACCAGCAGAACTCTGTTAGTGTACAACAAGCCCTTTGGGATTTAGGAACATGTTTTGTATTATTTGCAATACAAAATAAACTTGAATTGAAAGAAAAGGTTGTTGAGTTTCTTTGGTAAAGTTTTTAAAGTGTAAAACGATTTAAAGGTTTAACTTTAGGAGATCTATACATCTACAAGTTTGACTTTTTGAAAGCATGAAACTAAAGGTTTAGGTTTATTAAGTTAGAGTAAGATTGTGTGTGTGTGTGTGTGTGTGTGTGTGTGTGTGTGTGTGTGTGTGTGTGTGTGTGTGTGTGTGTGTGTGTTCTCATATTTCTGTTAAATCCTAAAAACTTTAAGTGACTTTTGTGCAGTTTGTCTTAAAAGTAAAGAATAAATCTTTAATAAAACATTTCTCAACTTAATATTCTACTAAAGTTAGTAAAGATAAGATGAGCTTAATATGGGCTTTTAAAGTCATTCCTCCCATTAACAAAATGTTATATCCTGCACAATAAATGCTGATATCATGAGGAAAAATAGTGCATTAAAATTGAGCCATGACCAAAAGCCCATATTAAGCCCATAGTAATGAACCTGAGATCAGGTGTACCAAAGGGTGACCCACTGAGCCACCTATTGGTTGTGTGGGTGTTCTGATGGTGTGATGACCCTGTCCTCTTGCCAGTAAAAGTTTCAGTTAACTGGAAGTGACATGAGCTGGCTGGACAAACATGTGAATGATTAACCAGAGGGAAAAGATATTGTATTGTTGTGTATTGTAGTGCTGTTATCTGTAACAATTTTAATAAAAAATAAATGCATTTTGGCCCTAAAGCACTCAGTGCTTTATAAATCAACAGAAGTATTTTAAAATAACTTATTTCACAAACGGGAAGCTAGTTAATATATCTGAAAACTGTAGTGATGTGATCTCTCCTGGGGTCTCATTTATAAACGTGGCGTACGCACAAAACGTGCATACGCCACTTCCCACGCAAAGGTTGTGATTTATAAAAAACAAACTTGACGGGAGAATGTGTGGTCTCCATGTAAACTCTGATCCATGCGTACGCACATTTTGGAGACAATGGGAATTGGCGACGCATATGCTGAGGTGGTGAACTGAAGTCCGACTGCAGAAAGTAGGCTAAATGTGGGAATAACGATTACTCGTAATATGTTCAAGTATTGATGCCTCACGCACATTTATTCACTCCATATCATCCACGTTATCATGAAGATTAAATCCAGCAGTGCTATTTGCGCTTGTACTGAGTGATACTACACCTTGTAAAATCCAACTCAAATCTTTAATAAAAATTCAATTCAATTCAATTCAATTTTATTTATAGTGTCAAATCATAACAGGAATTATCTCAGGACACTTTACAAATAGAGTAGGTCTAGACCACACTCTATAATTTACAAGGACCCAACAATTCCAGCGATTCCCCCAAGAGCATGCATGAATGCGTAAGTGCGACAGTGGCAAGGAAAAACTTAGGAAGAAACCTCGGACAGACCCAGGCTCTTGGTAGGCGGTGTCTGACAGTGCCGGTTGGGGGTATGATGAACAATGGCAATAATAGTCACAATAAAGATAATGACTAGAAGTAATAGTTGTAATAGTTCATGGTGTCGTAGAGCACAGCAGGGCGTGGCAGTGCGTTGGCCGGACATTGCAAGTCGAAGCCGGGCATTGCAGAGCGTAGCAGGGTGTAATAGGGCACAGCAGGGCATAGGGCAGGACCACGGCGACAGCTGCCACCATGATGTTGGTGCCATCATGATCCGAGATGATGATGCTGGGCGGAAAAAGAACATAAGGACTCCGGGGAATAAGCTCCCCGGAGCTATGTTAGTATGAAGCATTTTTGGGACTCGAATACACACAGATGGAAAGAGAGAGGAGAGAGAAGCTCAGTGTGTCAAAGGAGGTGCCCTGGTAGTCTAGAACTATAAAATGTGTTATTAAAGTTTAATCTGCGCTGTCTCGCAGGAGGATGAGATGGCCCGACTCCATGGAATGCAGGATAGCATTTAATACCCTACACACGGTTTTATGAATCTGAATTTTTTTGGCATACGCCATTTTTGGCTATTGGGCATACGTACACTTTTAGTAAGGATCCTACGCACAGTTTTATAAATGAGACCCCTGCTCACTTGAAGAAGTTGCTCTTAATTTTACTAACTCAAAATAATGAAATCAGTGCTACATTCTTGTTGGTTAATCTTTGCTTATAATGGGCCACAAAGTGGGGCAGTATACAACAATTTGTAGTTTGAGCATTGCTTTAAACAGCTACTTTACCCTTTACTCTTATGTCTTGTAAAACAAAATCCTGCGTGAACTTTTCAAATTGGCATTTTCTGGAAAGATTTATTATGACATATATGATATACAAAAGAAATCTGGCCTGCAAGTTGCTCTCTGAGGGGAATGTAAAGGCTTAATTTGTGTTAACTGCTGTATACCATCTCCCACCACAAGGTGATGTTTGTGTTGAGACTTTACGTTGAGAGGGTTTTAAGGTACATAGTGCCTACAGGAGTTGATACCATATTACCGCCCAATGCTATTTTGTTTCATGTTATACAGTAAAGTTGTGTTACCTAGCAAACATTTTTATTATGCAAATAAAAGAAACATTCTTGCATTCAAAAATAACAAATGTACTCATTTTCCTTTTTATCCTAGAATTCCAAAAGAAAGTACTCCAGCTACTTATAGAAATTAGCGATTCGGTCAAAATTGCAATCAGATCCACTGATGCGGCAGCATTTCAGATAAGGCCAGCCAACACACTGACAGACTTCCAGGAACTTGAGAGTTGTCTCGCAGATGGAAAAGAGAACGCAGCGTTAGTACGTCTTAGTGTTGTATGTTTTTATGTACTGTAGCTATAATAATAATTCTCCTGGTATAGCCTACACATACTTAAGCATATTAGTCTGGAAAACTAAACTCTGGAAGAGGGGTTCTGTGTACTCAGACTGGCGTAGATAGGCAGCTTCCTCTCCCTGCATGACACTCCCGTCTTCATGCAGCAGTGGGGGTGTGAGAGGCGTCATCAGGCAAATGAGGCAAATGAGAGGGCTGCTGCAGTGCTTGGAGAGGGACGTCACAGTCTTCCATCCAGGCTGGTCGCCGGATCTCTCAGCGGGGTCGTGCATCTACTGGGCGTGTATACTGATCCGAGAACATCTCTAAACAATCCCACGGTGACCACGCTGAATCCGGCTCGAAGGACCAAATGTTTTGGTTGACTGTGTATTGTTGCAGTTAATGTGCAGCAAATTAATCTTTGAACAGGCATATAGTGTACTACTGCATTTTTTAAGTTTTGTATTTGCTTAGTAATAAGCATTTATAATAACACTGCATTTAAGTCATATATAACAAAACTATAATTTAACCTCTTGATTGTGTTTGTTTTATTATATACCTGCTAGGCATGTAATAATTATTTGACATTTATATAGAGTCTACATTTGACTGATTTATGCCTGTATCTCTGTTTCAGAACCACACACACACTTAAACCTTTATTCCAATGAAACACCTAAAAGGAACATTGTGTCTGCATTCTGATTAATGACCCCTGGTGGCCACAACCTTTTAAAGACACAGCCCCCCCTCTCTTATCTCATGTTTGTTAAAAAAAAAAGAGAAAGAGCAGCTGCTGATGAGGGTTGGTGTAGAGTGTATATGAGCTGAGTGGTGTCAGTGTTTGTCGACCTCGGAGCAGAATGGCTGCAGTCACAGAGCTCTCCTTCATGCTGTTTGCTCTCATCAACAACATCCATGCAGAAGAACAGATCATCATCCGACAGGAAAGGACCTCTTACACCTTCAACCTCCCCGAGAATACCAACTCCTGCCTGATCTCCAGATCTGTTGGTGAGGAGAAGCTTGTCCTGTGGAACACCTCTGACTTCTGGTCCAACAGCACCTCAGTACCTGAACACTTGAAACAACGACTTGTCAGCACGGTGAAAACTTCTTCTTACACCATCCGCCACCTGTCCCATTCAGACTCTGGCTCGTACCGAGAGGAGTGTTGGACTGAGGGCAACGTGACGCATGAGAACAACATCACTATTACTGTTTGTACTACTTCTTTATATGGGAGCTATATCAGAGCGAGACTTGGAGAAACAGTGGACCTGCCATGTAAGGGAGCAGCTGATAATCAGGATATCCAGTGGCTCAAACGGGACTATAGATATGAGCAAGAAACATGGAGCAGAGTTTTTGGGGACAATACGACATCAGTGATGGACAATGTTAGAGGAAGATACCAAGTGGTGACAAACACATCAGCTCTTCGTGTTTCCACCATCACAACAACAGACTTTACACAGTACAGATGTCTGGTGATGAACCAACAGCAGTGTGTTGGCAGTTACCTTGTAGGGTTGGGACTACAGTTTGAGAGAATCTACCGCTCAGTGGGAGAGACCGCTGTGTTGCCGTGCAATGCTGCTGACTCCACTGATGAACAGCCCCCACGTTGGTCTAAACGGTTCTCCACTAACTTAGGACAACAAAACCAGACTGTTCCTTCAGTAGATCAAAACTACTCGCTGTTTTTTTCATCTCTAATGTTAAATCACACAGGTTCGTACACCTGTGAAGCCTCTATGAGAGTGCAACGTTATGATCTGTTTGTGTGCCCCAAATTTGGCCCACCTGCTGTAGAGCTCTTCTCAGAGGGAGAAGAAGTCACTGTCAGATGCAGCGATAGGGGAAAGGTTAAGGAGCATGAATGGTTTATCAAGTCGAACCGAACAGAGGGAAGAATCTTTAGTGTAACGTCTGATCAGAGAATGACCAGAGTGAGCAGGTACTATACTAAAGGTATCCTGGTTATCTCTAATATCTCAGTGGGAGACGCAGGGGAGTACTGGTGTGCAGTTATTGACCGAGATTATGGTTATCAGTGTCTGTCAACAGAGAGAACTCTGTTATTGTACAAGCCCTTTGGGATTTAGGAACATGTTTTGTATTATTTGCAATACAAAATACACTTGAACTGAAAAGAAAAGGTTGTTGAGTTTCTTTGGTAAAGTTTTTAAAGTGTAAAACGATTTAAAGGTTTAACTTTAGGAGAAACTATCTACAAGTTTGACTTTTTGAAAGCATGAAACTAAAGGTTTAGGTTTATTTTGTTAGAGTAAGAGTGTGTGGGCGGGTTTGTGGTTTTAGAGATAAGAGTGTGTGTGTTTGTGTGTGTGTGTGTGTGTGTGTGTGTGTGTGTGTGTGTGTGTGTGTGTGTGTGTGTGTGTGTGTGTGTGTGTCTTTCTACGTCCTGACTCAGCTTTACACTTACCTATTGCTTTGGCTACCGTAATAGCATCTGGTTTAGCACATGGAAAAACTTGTATGTAAATCCATACAAATGTGCTGAAAAGGAAATGCTGGTTTTGGAAAGATCCTCTTTTAGGCCTCAGATTACCCTCAGGGTTGTGTTTTGCACAAATAGTACAAGTCAAGCAAAAAATGTTTAGAGTAGTTTGAAAATCCATATGCTGTGAACACTTTATTCATTATTGCTATCATCCCTCCTGTTTAGGCACGACAGGGCTCTTGACTCAATAACGCAGCATATATAGACTAGAAAATTCCACAGGAAATTTTGACAGTGTGCCTACTACTTTGTGCACATCCGAATAATACTGGCTAACAGTAAATCTGCTGTTTGACATGTCCTGAAAAGAGAGGACAACACGGCCTACAGTAAAGAGTCTCCATGATAGGAGGAGTTTTTGTTTTGTTATTCAGAATTTTCCAGAAACTCTATTCAAACTTGAAAATGTTCCACATCTTTCATACATTCAGGGTAGTATTCAACTTTCAAATCGCATTAATACTTTTTAAAATATTCTACCTTCTTTGAGGCGTTAAAAAAAAGCCCTTCTGACATTTTTACATTAGTGTGTTTTGGACAAAATGTTCAGACTCAGAGTGGGAGATCCAACTGACTGAGTGAGGAGCAGCAGATGCAAATTTATTTTTACCTTGCTATACCATCTACAGTTTTAACTCTCATACATTTATTTTTATGGCTGTCAAACGATTATTATTTTTTTAATCGTGATTAATCGCTGAATTTCTATAGTTAATCGCGATTAATCGCATATTTTATCACATGATTAAAATTCTATTATTTTGCATTTCAAACAGTTTTTAAGTACATATTAACAATTGAAAGCAATTCTTACCAGTGTATCTTGATTGGGAATCAAATGAATGCAAAGAAAGTTACTTTATGAACTTATTTATTTACTGTAAACAAAAGAAAAATGTGTGAATCATTATTGCACAATTCCTCCAAGTACCTAACTAAAAAACTAAAAATCCCTATCCTTACTAGAGTCAATATAGTGTTTAGTAACTCCTCACTGACGTCCAGTGATCACCAGTTAATGAGACAGCGTTTGCAGCACCTTGCAGCTGTTCCAGTGTGGCTGCTTTCTCCGTGTCATACAGGCTGTGTATCCGTGAAAACTACTGTCCCCCTCGACGGCAACGAGACAGGTCAGAACATGCCAACCGTAGTACGTCTTTAAGACCCGAGTCCTCTACGATGCTGACAGGTCTGCAGTTAGTTGCCACCCGTTTCGCAAGAGCTGTAGTAATTTTTTGGGATTTGGTTTCATCCACAGGTCGGCGAGTAGCACTCTCCAAAATAGTGCTTTACCTGAGTGGGTAGCATGCTAGCGGGTAGCATCAACATTAATAACTGTACTACTATACTTAGCTCCGTAGGTGGTAGCTCAAGCTTGACGTGCTTCGGTGATATTTTAATTCGGCTTTACACAATGTGCATATGGCTTTCGACTTGTCTACGAGCCGTCCGGGAGTTTTGGAAAATAAAAAGCGCCATTCAGGATTTCATTGCTGCTGTCTTTCTCCATCATGCCTGCAGCCTGCAGCAGCAGGATGTGATACGAGGAAGTGGCAGCTTGATGATAAGTAATGGTGCTGCAAAGGGTCAAAATAGTAGCCTGTTAGGCACGACGCAAAGCCGAGTGAAGTGTAAAATAAATTAATAAATGCCGGCATGCGATTAAAAAAAATTAATCGCATCGCGTCGGCCCTTAATCGCATCGCGATTAACGCGTAAACGCTGACAGCCCTATTTATTTTACATCAAAATGTAGGGAATGTTGTGCCCTTTCTAACAATGTGCTTACGGAGGAAAACAGACTTTCACATGAGGCACAGTGAGCTTCCAAGTGAAGCAGTGTCACCAACTGTAACACTGCCTCCTGTATTAAATCAGACAAGAAATACCAGGAGAAGAAGAGAAACAGGCCCTTTTCGGACAGCTACTGTCCTCACATTTCTTACACAACACGCACCATTCTTGCACAGGATGATCAGCAGGGTGTCATGATACGTATCTGTCACAGTATTAAACATTAAGCGATAGGAGTTAGGGTTTTTTGAGCTAGAAGCAGGACTATCTAAGGTGCACTAGAGCCTCGTCTCTGAAAACAGCTGTTGGTGTTGAGGCCTGAAGTGAGTTAGGAGTCAGTCAGTTGGTCAGTTAGTCCATCATGACATCATGTTAGCTGACAAGTAACACTTCTTCTACTTTCTTCATCTCCTCCTCCTTTCTTCCTTTCCTCATCCTCTCCTTTTCTTCTCCTCCTGTGGCAGTACATGTTGCTAAAATGATTTGCGCACTGAAGGAGTGGAGGAGGGAGGGGGAGACTGTATGTTTGACAGGTCAAAAATGTCCATTTAATGATGATTATACCTCTGAAGTTTGTTCTGTAATTCAACACCGTCAGTCCAAACAGCAAAAATATTATTATCACAAGAGAGATAAAAGTCTGGTGAATGCATTGATGTGTTTTTTATGTTTGTGGTATTAAATATATGTGACACAGAGCAGGTAACAAACCGGGAACCGTCTGCATCCTTCCAGATATTTCTTTTCATTGTTTCTATCGGCAGTTGGTATGAACAGAGCCAAAAGTTTAGGTCCGGTGGATTCCATAGTTACATGTCTGCGATCGGCACAACATTTCCTACATTTTGACCAACCAAGAGTGAAAACTGTAGGGGAGAGAGCAATTTGTTTGGAAAAATTTCAGAGGATCATACTGCAGCTCCCCCCTCTGTCCTCCCCTCTGGCTCTCAACATTCCGTCCCCATACACACACACATTGGAAAATCTGAAACGGTCTGAAAACTGGACGATACATAAACTGTGATTTCATTTATAGATTATGCCCATTCAGCCCAATAAACGCCAAAGTCTTGTCTTCGGTTTAAACTTGTAATTACTGTTGTGTGTCTCTCTGTGAGTGTGTGGGTGTGGGTGTGTGTCTCTGTGTGTGTGTGTGTGTGTGTGTGTGTGTGTGTGTGTGTGTGTGTGTGTGTGTTTGTGTGTGTGTGTGTGTGTGTGTGTGTGTGTGTCTGTGTCTGTGTCTGTGTGACACACACACCTTTAGCTTTCTTGATTCTCTTTCTACGTCCTGACTCAGCTTTACACTTACTTATTGCTTTAGCTACCGTAATAGCTACTAATGTGGTGGAATAGTATGGGGGATAATAGTCATTGTGCCGATTTCTGCTATTCCAGCACATCGGCACAATTAATAAAACATCATATTTCATAAACATATGTTTTGTGTACAAAAAATCTTAATTACTTAACCAAAATATGTCAGATTACAATAATATCTAAAAGCATTTGACAAAACTCTGCTACTGACTCTTTTGTCTTTGAAATTAAAAATCCACTGTTTGTCTTTCACCTATATAACCTATATATCGCCTATACATAACCTATATAAGATAAGAAAGACTTTATTGAGCCCACACTGGGGAAAGTCCCTAGTTACGGCAGCTCAACATTTCAATCACACAAATATATTTTGTCTTTGTCAGCTTTATTTTTACAACTTTTAATCAACTGTGCATTTTCGATTTTTTTTTAGCACTTTACTTTTGTACTTTCACAATCTTCATCAGCTGTTGGCATTTGGAAAAAAACATATTTTACTCTATTAATAGGAAATCTATCATTTAAATATTGCTCAGATAAAGGCACGAAGTAGGTCAATTATAATTGACTTCTGAGTAAAAGTCACAAGCTTTTCTGTTGTCTACCCCTTTTCGTTTATTTGCCTCTCCAAGTCGTGCTCTTGCTTCATCCTTCTGCCCTCTTCTTCTTCCTGTCACTTTCCCCACACTCTCTTGCAACAATTGTTACCCATTTAATATACAAAGTATATTATATCTTATTGTGTATAACATTTATCTATAACTTATATTATATCTTTATTGTTTATACGATTTATCTTTAACTTTCCTCGTGAATCACTTGATTTGATTAAGAGCCAGGTAGCATGTATGGAGTTCACCCAAGCTGCGTACCTTGTGCAGTGAACCTTGTCACTGGTCTCCAGTGACAAGGTGACACTCTTTTATCAATCAAGTGATTACAGTTTATATACTGACCTTTCCTTGTTAAGACACCACACTGTCTATATTCAGTCCCTGACTGATTTCCCTACAGAGCCTCTCACCCTTTCTTGTAGGAGTAGCAAGCTCCCTTTAATCTTTTTTATCGTGCTGCATGGAGTTAGTTTTACCGGTAGCCTTCTCACACAGGTTTTGGACTAGTGTCTCTCATAGACCTCATGTATAAGAATTTTATTAGCAATTCACTTTTGTGCTTTCGACTCATTGTAGTAGTGCTGGGCAGTATACCGGTATACAAATATTAATTTCCCATATGATATGAATTTTTCACATACCGTAATACCGGTGCAATGCCGCAGAGAACGCTACGGGCGAATTGATCTGGGAGTGACTTCAGAATGGGAGCCCTGTTAACTTCGTACCCTTCTCACTCATGGTTGTAAATTTACAATGACAATTAGCTCACAACTAACTCTCTTTAATAGGATAAAACACCATAGCACACAACTATTTGTGACTTTAACAATTTCTAACACTAATAATTTTACACTTAGCCTACAAATTTACACAGCTGAACGACATGCTGGGTAACATTATAGCTGCTAGCTAGCTAGGTTGACAGGAAGTGCTTTTCAATTAAAATTAGCCTGATTACATTGATTTGAATTAACTCAATATTCTCTCTATTTGGGATTAGATAAATATAATGCTTATGTTTTATTTAACTATAATGGTTGGATTTTATTCCAAACATTTTTATTTGAAATTTAATTAAATATTTGCCTCAAAATCAAAAACACAATCATATTGAATATATTTCAATACATATTTATTACACTCCATTTAAACCATGTAAAGCTAAAGGAAATAAACGTGGATTATGAATTAACCAAACAGTGTAATGTGTTTGTTATGATGCCTGAATTGTTTGGGGTGTGGCTGACTGCACAATAAATTAATGTGTGTACTAAACAGCATGGGGTGAAATTGTGTACCATACGACCATTGCTGGCTGTTTTAACCTGTGTGGCCTAGACCATCACACTCACTTAGGAAACCTTCTCCAGTGTTGCTGTCCGCTGTTCAAAGAAAAAAAAGAGAACCCGTCACTGCCCTCTCCCCCAGCGGGAACTGGCCTCTTTCTAAACAGCAATTCAAGCTGGAGGTTGTTTTTCAAGGAGTCTGCAAAAGACTCCCTGTGCACGGTATTTCAGGACCTAAAACCTGGAAGGGAAGGAAAGATTTTGGGCCCCGGCATTGAAGGACAAAGTTGCTAGTCAGGCTTGTTGTCTCCTCCGCATGCCCTGCCCTCAGGGGTTTTCTGTGCTTTCCACAAGGTCAGTGATAATAATGAGAAACAGAAATGGATGCACAGTTTCTTATGCAAGTAGTTTAAAAGTAAAATGAAGCAATGACTATAACAAGCATAACTTTTCTAACATCGGTTCACAAACTCACAACTCGTGCAGTTTAATCCAGTCGTCACAAACACATGCACTTTCTCCACAAAATGACTGTTTAATATATGTGTAATGACAGAGAATGACCACTAGATGGAGACATAACCTTGTGACTGAAAGACATTAACGTTGCTGCTTTTCTCCACAGCTCTGATCTCTGAGAACATGAAAAGTTCAGTTTGATTCCAGATGAACATGTTTGAAGCTGTTTGTTTTTGGGCTCCTGTTGCCTCCACGTTCCCAGAAAGCAGCCAGTGTTCCTGCTCTGAAGGAAGATATATATAAATATAACTTTATTTAGGAATATGCACAACATGAGCACGATAATCCTAGAAACTTTTATTAAGAATCAAAGTCTCTCTCTCACACACAAACACACACACACACACCCTCTCTCTCGTATCTTTGGATGTTTCCTCTCCTCCCTGAATAATGCGTGTATGAAGACACGTCAGCCTCTGTGGTTTTAGAGTCATGTAAAGGACATTGATTACTGGATAGAGAGCTGATGCTGCAAAGTTTCCTCTGATGATGAGATAAAGAAGTCATGTTTGATAAAAAAAAAAGAAAAAGAGCAGCTGCTTGATGAGGGTTGGTGTAGAGTATATGAGCTGAGTGGTGTCAGTGTTTGTCGACCTCGGAGCAGAATGGCTGCAGTCACAGAGCTCTCCTTCCTGCTGTTTGCTTTCATCAACAACATCCATGCAGAAGAACAGATCATCATCCGATGGGAAAGGACCTCTTATACCTTCAACCTCCCCGAGAACACCAACTCCTGCCTGATCTCCAGATCTGTTGGTGAGGAGAAGCTTGTCCTGTGGAACACCTCTGACTCTGGCTCTGACTCCAACAGCTCCTCAGTACCTGAACACTTGAAACAACGACTTGTCAGCACGGTGAAAACTTCTTCTTACACCATCCTCAACCTGACCCATTCAGACTCCGGCCCGTATCAAGAGGAGTGTTGGACTGAGGGCAATGTGACGCATGAGAACAACATCACTATTACTGTTTGTACTACTTTAATAAATTGGAGAAATATTGAAGTGATCTTTGGAGAAACAGTGGACCTGCCATGTAAGGGAGCAGCTGATAATCAGGATATCCAGTGGCTCAAACAGGACTCTAGATATGAGCAAGAAACATGGAGCAGAGTTTTTGGGGACAATACGACATCAGTGATGGACAATGTTAGAGAAAGATACCAAGTGGTGACAAACACATCAGCTCTTCGTGTTTCCAACGTCACAACAACAGACCTTACACGGTACAGATGTCTGGTGATGAACCAACAGCAGTGTGTTAGCAGTTGGACTGTACGGTTGAGACTACCGTTTGAGACAATCTACCGCTCAGTGGGAGAGACTGCTGTGTTGCCATGCCCTATTGCTGACTCCACTGATGAACAGCCCCCACGTTGGTCTAATAAATTCTACACTAATCTGGGACAACTAAACCAGACTGTTCCTTCAGTAGACCTAAACTACTCGCTGGTGTTTTCATCTCTAATGTTAAATCACTCAGGTCTGTACTACTGTGAAGCCTCTATCAGAGAGCAAGAGTATATGCTGGTGGTGTGCCCCAAATTTGCCCCCCCTAATGTAGAGCTTTTCTCAGAGGGAGAAGAAGTCACTCTCAGATGCAGAGATTGGGGAGAGGATAAGGACCATGATTGGTTTGTCAAGTCACACCGAACAGAGGGAAGAATTTTTAGTGTAGAGTCTAATCAGAGCACGTACCATGATAATGGGAACCTGGTTATCTCTAATATCTCAGTGGGAGACGCAGGGGAGTACTGGTGTGTAGTTATTGACCGATATGATTATCAGTGTGATTCAACAGAGAGAACTGTGTTGGTGTACATGGAGCCCTTTGGGATTTACTCCACCTTCTTCAAAGTGCGATGCTCAGTGCTCAGTGTCCTGCTGCTGATGCTCTGTGCTGCTGTAGTCGCTGTGAACCTGAGGACACGGAGAGGAGAGCAGCTTTCAGCTCACACACACACTTAATATGCATATGATCATTTCATCTTTGGCTTTAATACAGCCTGGTATACACTGGCTTTAAAACAAGGGATGGGACACATTCAGGCAGAGAAAACATTTAAACTAGAACACAAAAGACAAAGAGAGAGAGATTACAAAAACAATAAACAGAAATGATGAGAAATAAGACATAATTACCCAATGATTATTATTATAATAATATAAAATAAGTTTTGAATGTTAGAAGTGAACATTGATCCTGACAGGGTGCAGATGTTCCCTTATCGTCTGTATTAGTATGTTGTGTGTATATATATAGATGATATTATATTTTATATATATTGAGTTAGTTGATCTTTTCTTGATGTTGTTGTGGATGCGTGTGATTATAGGGATCACTGCTTCGGGCTGCACTCTGACTGACAGGAGGGGGGGGGTTGGTTTAATAGTTTAACATATTGGGAATTCACTTTTTAACATTACTGTCACCTAAGAGTTTTATTACAAATCATTTTACCTTTGTGTGTGTGTGTGTGTGTGTGTGTGTCTGTGTGTGTGTGTGTTCCAGATGTTATTTTAAATCTAAAGATTATGTGATGTTGTATATTATATATATGAAGGAATATGAATTGTCTTTAATGCATTTATAATAGTTGTATCTTGCAGTGTTGTCAGTGTTATAAACTTGTTATTATATCTTGGTCTATATCTATAATCTATCGTCTGTATAATAAACATTATTAATCAACAATACAACTGTTCTGATTGTGATTTCTGATTAATTATTATGAGCAACATATCTCTCTGTCTGTAAAATGTTTCTTATGTTAACTTTCAGTAAGTGAAGTTTATTTCTAGAGCACATTTAAACACACATTAATCTGACCAAAGATATATATATATAAATAAAAGAACATTAAAACGTAAATATCAAAACCCAAAAAGAAGATCCCAACACCAACAACAAGCAGCAGTTCCCAAACCCAGAATGATGACATGATGAGACCAGATAGAGAGATTAGAGAGTTCTAATGGGTCTTTATCCCAGATATAAAAACAGAAATGGAGGGAGACCATCTGATATGTGAAGGCAGCAGCTTCCACCGTCGTGGAGCAGCAGCTGGAAAGGCTCTGTCCCATATTTGGCAGTTTGCAGATGATCTGTATCTGTGTTTTATTATAAAGTTAATGAAATAAAAGGTGTTGTACTTTGTCTCAGCTACAGCTCTGAGTCTCTCCCTCTGCTCCCGTTTACCTCACCACTGATCTCACTTCATGTCCCGCCCACAACACTATCTGGTTGGTAGATGTTAGACGAGTAACAGCCAATCAGCACTCACCACTGAGTCTCACTTCATGTCCCGCCCACAACACTATCTGGTTGGTAGATGTTAGACATGTATCAGCCAATCAACACTCACCATGACATGCAGCAGCCTCAAGCAGAACCGTCTCCGTCTCCGGCTCCGGGCGAGTCCCCCCCCCCCCTCCTTTAATGATTAAATCTAGAGCGCTCCTTTAATGAGTCATATAGGGAACTCTAAAGTAACTATTCAGAGTGGAGCACAGCTTTCAGCTCAAAGACACACTTAAGGAGAACTCTGGCTGATTTTTGCCTGAATGTTGATCGCTAGATGTATCCGAGTACTGTCGATAGGAAAAAAAACGACCAAAATTGGTGCTATCAAACTGGAGTTGCTGCAGCTAATAACCAGAGCTCCCAGTTAGCTAAAATGCAAGTTGTGGGGGCATGTTCTAAAGAGTGCCATTTTGCCTCTTAATAATAGTAATAATAATAATAATAATACGTTATACTTTATTAATTCTGCAAGGGAAATTACAATGTTTTCACTCTGTTATTATTATACACATTACACACAGGCCAGAATTACATACACATGCTCAGTACCTATACATGCTCTAATGGAGAGATGTCAGAGTGAGACAGACACAAAATGCAATTCAAATTTCTGTGCAACATGAACAGGGCCCTTACATGACAACAAGATGCATTTTCAACTCAGACATTGTAAAGAAACCGTTTAAATTCAAAGTTTGTACTGTCATCTACCTTGTCTCGATACTGCCGGTAGCTAGCTCGGCCTGCTAGCTGCTTTGCGGTGTCCGGGATGAGGGGCTTCAGCCAGGTTTCGGTGTCATCACGCAGCAGTTCCGTGTGTAGGTGTTCGTTGCTATGGTGAGTTCCAGCTCATCCATTTTCTGTGCGATGGATCTGGCATTGGTGAGTAGGAGACTTGGCAGTGGAAGTCGGCTAGCAGGCCCGACCAGCTACAAGTCATGATTGATTAAAAAAAAGAAAAAAGAGAAGCTGCTGATGATGGTTGTTATGGCGATCTGACGGATAACATTTCACTAGAACTGTACTTTTACCATTTCATGTGACAAATGAAATTGATAGGCCCATTTATAGTTTTCCCGTGATGTCACGGCACTATGGGAGCGCCCAGCTGTTACGGGGGTTTGAAAAGTGGCTGAAAACTGACTGTAAACTGACTACTTTGTGATGTTAACAAAAGTATTTGTAGTATCAATGTTTATCTGTTCCTGTAGGTCATCATTTACAGTCAGCGTCTGCATCAGAACAAAGTGTGAAAACAACATCTTAACTTTCCTTCTTGATTTCTGTCATTGCTTGAATTGGAGGACAGGAGCTGATCCACATTTCCCCACTTTTTGCCACAGCTTATAAATTATCCGGTCTTCTTTCAGCAGATTGACAGCTGTCCTCCAGAGTGAACAGAACTGCGTCCATGGCAACACTCTGCTATGCATGGCAACGGTGTGTTATACTTAGCAACGGTCTGTTATCAAGATATAACAGACCGCAGAATGCTTTAGAATTCAACCAAGCCATGTAATAATTACAGTCAGTGTCTGCATCTGAACAAAGTGTGAAAACAACATCTTCTTGATTTCCTGTTTGCCTTTCACCATCAGTGAAGTGTGTATTTATATCTGATCTGTGGGTGTAACACCTGAACCTGTAGCTGATTGTTGACCATATATGGTGATGAACTTCAGCTACAACCCCTCTCTGTCGGACGATATTGGAAAGAAATATCTCACACACACACACACACACACACACACACACACACACACACACTAGAGTCCGGATCAGGCCGAATTTTTCTGTCCGAGCCCGGCCCACGTCCGACAGAGCCGTGACCGAACCCGGCCCGAGCCCGACAGGCATTAAGACATTTGTGTCCGAGCCTGACCCGAGCCTGACACAGTTAAAAACTCATTTTTTTCTCATGCTAATGACACATGGAGGCTACGTTATTGTGTGGAAAGCTTTTATTAAGCAACTGTAGGAAGGCATTCAGAAATGTCAACAGATGAGCGCATCAGCGCACACGGGGCAACAAGCGCACGTTAATAAGCTGTTAAAATGTTCAATGTGTTAACCTTTCCTGAATGCTTCGTTTCCGACCGTGGTCAGAAAAGGCTGACGTTATGAAATGAATAACGTCGGGGTTAAAATCCCGTTTCTGGTGAGCAAATGAATGAACTTGGCTTTCAGTCTCGGGTTTATTTCGGACACCACACACACTGTGTACAAAACTTAAACTTATTCCACCAACTCTGCTCCGGTCACATTCACACGTCTGCTTCCTCTTTCTCTATCTCTCTTCTGTCCACTTTACACACACACACACACACACACACACACACACACATGCACTGAGCTCTCTTAAAGGAGCCGTAGCACCATTTTACAACAAATGCCTTATTGTGCTGAGGACATTGATTACTGGATAGAGAGCTGATGCGGCAAAGTTTCCTCTGATGATGAGATAAAGAAGTCATGTTTGATAAAAAAAGAAACGTTTAAGACTCACACCAACCCTCAAAAGATGAGGGTTGGTGTAGAGTGTACGAGCTGAGTGGTGTCAGTGTTTGACCTCGGAGCAGAATGGCTGCAGTCACAGAGCTCTCCTTCCTGCTGTTTGCTCTCATCAACAACATCCATGCACAAGAACGGATCATCATCCAAAAGAAAAGGTTCTCTTATACCTTCAACCTCCCTGAGAACACCAACTCCTGCCTGATCTCCAGATCTGTTGGTGAGGAGAAGCTTGTCCTGTGGAACACCTCTGACCTCTGGTCCAACAGCTCCTCAGTACCTGAACACTTGAAACAACGACTTGTCAGCATGGTGAAAACTTCTTCTTACACCATCCTCCACCTGACCCATTCAGACTCTGGCTCGTATCAAGAGGAGTGTTGGACTGAGGGCAACGTGACGCAGGAGAACAACATCACTATTACTGTTTGTACTTCATTATATGGGAAATATATCAGTGTGAGACTTGGAGAAACAGTGGACCTGCCATGTGAGGGAGCAGCTGATAATCTGGATATCCAGTGGCTCAAACGGGACTCTAGATATGAGCAAGAAACATGGAGCAGAGTTTTTGGGGACCATACGACATCAGTGATGGACAATGTTAGAGGAAGATACCAAGTGGTGACAAACACATCAGCTCTTCGTGTTTCCACCATCACAACAACAGACCTTACAGACTACAACTGTCTGGTGATGAACCAACAGCAGTGTGTTAGCAGTCACACT
>NC_050178.1:14443704-14446204 GCF_008315115.2 Sander lucioperca | reverse complement strand
TGCCTGGAACACCTCCCTAGGGAGGCGCCCAGGGGGCATCCTTACCAGATGCCCGAACCACCTAAACTGGCTCCTTTCGACGCGAAGGAGCAGCGGCTCTACTCCGAGCTCCTCACGGATGACTGAGCTTCTCACCCTATCTCTAAGGGAGACACCAGCCACCCTCCTGAGGAAACCCATTTCAGCCGCTTGTACCCTGGATCTCGTTCTTTCGGTCATGACCCAGCCTTCATGACCATAGGTGAGGGTAGGAACGAAAACTGACCGGTAGATCGAGAGCTTTGCCTTCTGGCTCAGCTCTCTTTTCGTCACAACGGTGCGATAAATTGAATGTAATACCGCACCCGCTGCGCCGATTCTCCGACCAATCTCCTGCTCCATTGTCCCCTCACTCGCGAACAAGACTCCAAGGTACCATGGCCTCCGATTTAGAGGTGCTGATCCTCATCCCAGCCGCTTCACACTCGGCTGCGAACCGATCCAGTGAGTGCTGAAGGTCACAGGCCAATGATGCCATCAGGACCACATCATCTGCAAAAAGCAGCGATGAGATCCCCAGCCCACCGAACTGCAACCCCTCTCCACCACGACTACACCTCGATATCCTGTCTATAAATACTACAAACAGGATTGGTGACAAAGCGCAGCCCTGGCGGAGGCCAACTCTCACCTGAAACGAGTCCGACTTACTGCCGAGAACCCGGACACAGCTCTCGCTTTGGTTGTACAGAGATTGGATGGCCCTGAGAAGGGACCCCCTCACCCCGTACTCCCGCAGCACCTCCCACAGTATCTCCCGGGGGACCCGGTCATACGCCTTCTCCAGATCCACAAAGCACATGTAGACCGGTTGGGCATACTCCCAGGCTCCCTCCAGGATCCTTGCGAGAGTAAAGATCTGATCCGTTGTTCCACGACCAGGACGGAATCCGCATTGTTCCTCTTCAACCTGAGGTTCGACTATCGACCGAACCCTCCTTTCCAGCACCTTGGAGTAGACTTTACCAGGGAGGCTAAGAAGTGTGATATCCCTATGATTGGCACACACCCTCTGGTCCCCCTTTTTGAAAAGGGGAACCACCACCCCGGTCTGCCACTCCTTAGGCACCGACCCAGACTTCCACGCAATGTTGAAGAGGCGTGTCAACCAAGACAACCCCTCCACACCCAGAGCTTTAAGCATTTCTGGACGGATCTCATCAATCCCTGGGGCTTTGCCACTGTGGAGTTGTTTAACTACCTCAGCAACTTCCACCAGGGAAATTGACGACAATCCCCCATCATCCTCCAGCTCTGCCTCTACCATAGAGGGCGTATTAGTCGGATTTAGGAGTTCCTCAAAGTGCTCCTTCCACCGCCCTATTACCTCCTCAGTTGAGGTCAACAGCGTCCCATCCTTACTGTACACAGCTTGGATGGTTCCCCGCTTCCCCCTCCTAAGATGGCGAACGGTTTTCCAGAAGCACCTTGGTGCCGACCGAAAGTCCTTCTCCATGTCTTCTCCGAACTCCTCCCACACCCGCTGCTTTGCCTCTTTCACGGCAGAGGCTGCAGCCCTTCGGGCCCTTCGGTACCTTGCAACTGCCTCCAGAATCCTCTGGGATAACATATCCCGGAAAGACTCCTTCTTCAGTCGGACGGCTTCCCTGACCACCGGTGTCCACCACGGTGTTCGTGGGTTACCGCCCCTTGAGGCACCTAAGACCCTAAGACCACAGCTCCTCGCCGCAGCTTCAGCAATGGAAACTTTGAACATTGTCCACTCGGGTTCAATGCCCCCAGCCTCCACAGGGATGCACGAAAAGCTCCTCCGGAGGTGTGAGTTGAAAGTCTGTCGGACAGGGGCCTCCTCCAGACGTTCCCAATTTATCCGCACTACCCGTTTGGGCTTACCAGGTCTGTCTAGAGTCTTCCCCCACCCCCTGACCCAACTCACCACCAGATGGTGATCGGTTGACAGCTCTGCCCCTCTCTTCACCCGAGTGTCTAAAACATACGGCCTCAGATCAGATGAAACAATTATAAAATCGATCATTGACCTTTGGCCTAGGGTGCTCTGGTACCAAGTACACTTATGAGCATCCCTATATTCGAACATGGTGTTCGTTATAGACAATCCATGACTAGCACAGAAGTCCAACAACAAACAACCACTCTGGTTTAGATCAGGGAGGCCGTTCCTCCCAATCACGCCTCTCCATGTGTCTCCATCATTGCCCACGTGCGCGTTGAAGTCCCCCAGCAGAACTATGGAGTCCCCCACTGGAGCCCCATACAGGACTCCACTCAAGGTCTCCAAGAAGGCCGAATACTCTGAACTCTTGTTTGGTGCATATGCACAAACAACAGTCAGAGTTTTCCCCCCCCCACAACCCGCAGGCGTAGGGAGGCGTCCACTGGGGTAAACTCCAACGTAGCGGCGCTCAGCCGGGGGCTTGTGAGTATCCCCACACCCGCCCGGCGCCTCACACCCTGGGCAACTCTGGAGAAGAAAAGAGTC
>NC_050178.1:14431204-14438704 GCF_008315115.2 Sander lucioperca | reverse complement strand
TTTTATTGCTAATATTTATTGTTATTATTATTATTATTATTATTATTATTATTATTACAAATTGAATTACTTGCCTCAAAACTTAATAATCCACACTGAGTCTCGACAGTCACCGGACACACTGGAGAAACGTTCAGGCCAAGACAGATGAGGTAAAGCAGCGGAACTGACAGACAACTGGACCGGAGAAGCAGCAGAACCATCCCCGACCGTAGGACCAGCAGTTGAAACCGGATCAGTGGAGCTCTGAGAGACAGGCGGCGCAGCAGGAGACTAGATAGTTTGAAGCTGTGTAGTCAGGTGTGACACTAGCTCACAAATGGCTCTCTGTCATCCGAGCTCACGCTCCACCATATCTGTCTATCTTCTCCTGTTGAATGGTGGACAGAACTTCCTCTAGCTGGTGAAGCTTCTGTCCTTGAGATCGTAGAGCGTTCTGTACTTTACTTGAGTCGGTGGAGTCCATACTAGTGGCGAGATCCTACTATCACGCACACCAGAGAATGGACCCACAAATGCACAATGAGTAAAATACAAATGGTTTTATTAGCAAGCTAACAAAACTTGTGTCAGTGTCAAGAAAACGACAGGCAAAGGAAAATCCGAAGAAACAGGCAATGGTCAAAAATCCAAGAGGAAACAGGAGGAAACAGGAATACAGGACACAGGGGAAAACACTCAAAGACTGCACACATGGAAAACAGACAATCTCGCACAGGAGTAAAGAAAAGACTGAACTTAAATACACAAGACAGGGGAGACAATGAGACACAGGTGCAACACACAGGGACAGGTAATCACACGGGCGGGAAGGAGGACAAAGACAGGAAGTCAAGAGATCTGAGATGAGACGAGACAGTAAGTTTAAAAATAAAACAGGAAATGGAAAATAAAACAGAAACATGAAACAAACTAAAAACAAAAACTTTACAGGGACGAGACATGACGTGTGTGTGTGTGTTTGTGTGTGTGTGTGTGTGTGTGTGTGTTCACTGATGGTGAAAGGCAAACACAGGAAATCAAGAAGGAAAGTTAAGATGTTGTTTTCACACTTTGTTCTGACGCAGACGCTGACTGTAACTGAAGACCTACAAGAAGTCAGCTGTCAGCCAGTTTTAAATCAGTTTTCAGCCAGTTTTTAGCCAGTTTTTAGCCAGTTTTCAGTCAGTTTTCAGTCAGTTTTCAGTCAGTTTTTAGCCAGTTTTCAGTCAGTTTTCAGTCAGTTTTTAGCCCGTTTTCAGTCAGTTTTCAGTCAGTTTTCAGTCAGTTTTTAGCCAGTTTTCAGTCAGTTTTCAGTCAGTTTTCAGTCAGTTTTTAGCCAGTTTTCAGTCAGTTTTCAGCCAGTTTTCAGTCAGTTTTCAGTCAGTTTTCAGTCAGTTTTTAGCCAGTTTTCAGTCAGTTTTCAGTCAGTTTTCAGTCAGTTTTTAGCCCGTTTTCAGTCAGTTTTCAGTCAGTTTTCAGTCAGTTTTCAGCCAGTTTTCAGTCAATTTTCAGCCAGTTTTCAGCCAGTTTTCAGTCAGTTTTCAGTCAGTTTTTAGCCAGTTTTCAGTCAGTTTTCAATCAGTTTTCAGTCAGTTTTTAGTCAGTTTTCAGTCAGTTTTTAGCCAGTTTTCAATCAGTTTTCAGTCAGTTTTTAGTCAGTTTTTAGCCAGCTTTTAGCCAGTTTTCAGTCAGTTTTCAGCCAGTTTTTAGCCAGTTTTCAGTCAGTTTTCAGTCAGTTTTTAGCCAGTTTTCAATCAGTTTTCAGTCAGTTTTTAGTCAGTTTTCAGTCAGTTTTTAGCCAGTTTTCAATCAGTTTTCAGTCAGTTTTTAGCCAGTTTTCAATCAGTTTTCAGTCAGTTTTTAGCCAGTTTTCAATCAGTTTTTAGCCAGTTTTTAGCCAGTTTTCAATCAGTTTTTAGCCAGTTTTTAGCCAGTTTTCAACCAGTTTTCAATCAGTTTTCAGTCAGTTTTTAGTCAGTTTTCAGTCAGTTTTCAGTCAGTTTTTAGCCAGTTTTCAGTCAGTTTTCAGTCAGTTTTTAGCCAGTTTTCAGTCAGTTTTCAGTCAGTTTTCAGTCCGTTTTTAGCCAGTTTTCAGTCAGTTTTCAGTCAGTTTTTAGCCAGTTTTCAATCAGTTTTCAGTCAGTTTTTAGTCAGTTTTCAGTCAGTTTTTAGCCAGTTTTCAATCAGTTTTCAGTCAGTTTTTAGCCAGTTTTCAATCAGTTTTCAGTCAGTTTTTAGCCAGTTTTCAATCAGTTTTTAGCCAGTTTTCAATCAGTTTTTAGCCAGTTTTTAGCCAGTTTTCAACCAGTTTTCAATCAGTTTTCAGTCAGTTTTTAGTCAGTTTTCAGTCAGTTTTCAGTCAGTTTTTAGCCAGTTTTCAGTCAGTTTTCAGTCAGTTTTTAGCCAGTTTTCAGTCAGTTTTCAGTCAGTTTTCAGTCAGTTTTCAGTCCGTTTTTAGCCAGTTTTCAGTCAGTTTTCAGTCAGTTTTCAGTCAGTTTTCAGTCAGTTTTCAGTCAGTTTTTAGCCAGTTTTCAGTCAATTTTCAGCCAGTTTTCAGCCAGTTTTCAGTCAGTTTTCAGCCAGTTTTCAGTCAGTTTTCAGTCAGTTTTCAGTCAGTTTTTAGCCCGTTTTCAGTCAGTTTTCAGTCAGTTTTCAGTCAGTTTTCAGTCAGTTTTCAGTCAGTTTTCATTCTGTTTTTAGCCAGTTTTCAGTCAGTTTTCAGTCAGTTTTTAGCCAGTTTTCAGTCAGTTTTCAGCCAGTTTTCAGTCAATTTTCAGCCAGTTTTGAGCCAGTTTTCAGTCAGTTTTCAGTCAGTTTTTAGCCAGTTTTCAGTCAGTTTTCAGTCAGTTTTCAGTCAGTTTTCAGTCAGTTTTCAGTCAGTTTTTACCCAGTTTTTACCCAGTTTTCAGTCAGTTTTTAGCCAGTTTTCAGTCAGTTTTCAGCCAGTTTTCAGTCAATTTTCAGCCAGTTTTCAGCCAGTTTTCAGTCAGTTTTCAGTCAGTTTTTAGCCAGTTTTCAGTCAGTTTTCAGTCAGTTTTCAGTCAGTTTTTAGCCAGTTTTCAGTCAGTTTTCAATCAGTTTTCAGTCAGTTTTTAGTCAGTTTTCAGTCAGTTTTTAGCCAGTTTTCAATCAGTTTTCAGTCAGTTTTTAGTCAGTTTTTAGCCAGCTTTTAGCCAGTTTTCAGTCAGTTTTCAGCCAGTTTTTAGCCAGTTTTCAGTCAGTTTTCAGTCAGTTTTTAGCCAGTTTTCAGTCAGTTTTCAGTCAGTTTTCAGTCAGTTTTTAGCCAGTTTTCAGTCAGTTTTCAGTCAGTTTTCAGCCAGTTTTCAGTCAGTTTTCAGTCAGTTTTCAGTCAGTTTTTAGCCCGTTTTCAGTCAGTTTTCAGTCAGTTTTTAGCCAGTTTTCAGTCAGTTTTCAGTCAGTTTTCAGTCAGTTTTCAGTCAGTTTTCATTCTGTTTTTAGCCAGTTTTCAGTCAGTTTTCAGTCAGTTTTTAGCCAGTTTTCAGTCAGTTTTCAGCCAGTTTTCAGTCAATTTTCAGCCAGTTTTGAGCCAGTTTTCAGTCAGTTTTCAGTCAGTTTTTAGCCAGTTTTCAGTCAGTTTTCAGTCAGTTTTCAGTCAGTTTTCAGTCAGTTTTTAGCCAGTTTTCAGTCAGTTTTTAGCCAGTTTTCAGTCAGTTTTCAGCCAGTTTTCAGTCAGTTTTCAGCCAGTTTTCAGCCAGTTTTCAGTCAGTTTTCAGTCAGTTTTTAGCCAGTTTTCAGTCAGTTTTCAGTCAGTTTTCAGTCAGTTTTTAGCCAGTTTTTAGCCAGTTTTCAGTCAGTTTTCAGCCAGTTTTTAGCCAGTTTTCAGTCAGTTTTCAGTCAGTTTTTAGCCAGTTTTCAGTCAGTTTTTAGCCAGTTTTCAATCAGTTTTCAGTCAGTTTTTAGCCAGTTTTCAATCAGTTTTTAGCCAGTTTTTAGCCAGTTTTCAATCAGTTTTTAGCCAGTTTTTAGCCAGTTTTCAACCAGTTTTCAATCAGTTTTCAGTCAGTTTTTAGTCAGTTTTCAGTCAGTTTTTAGCCAGTTTTCAATCAGTTTTCAGTCAGTTTTTAGCCAGTTTTCAATCAGTTTTTAGCCAGTTTTTAGCCAGTTTTCAATCAGTTTTCAGTCAGTTTTTAGTCAGTTTTCAGTCAGTTTTTAGCCAGTTTTCTGTCAGTTTTTAGTCAGTTTTCTGTCAGTTTTTAGCCAGTTTTCAGTCAGTTTTCAGTCAGTTTTTAGCCAGTTTTCAGTCAGTTTTCAGCCAGTTTTCAGTCAATTTTCAGCCAGTTTTCAGCCAGTTTTCAGTCAGTTTTCAGTCAGTTTTTAGCCAGTTTTCAGTCAGTTTTCAGTCAGTTTTCAGTCAGTTTTCAGCCAGTTTTCAGTCAATTTTCAGCCAGTTTTCAGTCAGTTTTTAGCCAGTTTTCAGCCAGTTTTCAGTCAGTTTTCAGTCAGTTTTTAGCCAGTTTTCAGTCAGTTTTCAGTCAATTTTCAGTCAGTTTTTAGCCAGTTTTCAGTCAGTTTTTAGCCAGTTTTCAGTCAGTTTTCAGTCAGTTTTCAGTCAGTTTTTAGCCAGTTTTCAGTCAGTTTTCAGTCAGTTTTCAGTCAGTTTTCAGCCAGTTTTCAGCCAGTTTTCAGTCAGTTTTCAGTCAGTTTTCAGTCAGTTTTTAGCCAGTTTTCAGTCAGTTTTTAGCCAGTTTTCAGTCAGTTTTCAGTCAGTTTTCAGTCAGTTTTTAGCCAGTTTTCAGTCAGTTTTTAGCCCGTTTTCAGTCAGTTTTTAGCCAGTTGTGAAATGAACCAATCAACAGCGTCGTTACAGTAATTAGTGTAATTAAATAGCATTCTTTGGACAACTTATCTTATAGAGAGAGGAATTAGATATAGTATGCTATTACTTTATCACACATTTACATGAGCAGACAGCATTTACATCATTGCCTACAGAAGAACTCATCAGGAGCAAAGTCTGGCCTAAGTAAATTCCCCCACCCCCCCATGCAGCCTTTATGTGTCTAAAAGCTAACATTACAGTAACTGTTGTTGAACAGAGTAGAAAAGGAAGAGGATATGTCTGTCACTTTTTACTGGTTAACATCTTGGTTTCTTGACTGGTTGTTGACATAAGTGTAGCTCTAATACAGTAACAACAGATGTGAGTGCAAAGATTTTGCAAACGCAAGTTACAAATACCCTGGGGGCTCAGCCCCCCCTGTCTTTAAATCCTAGTGACGTCCCTGGTTTACAAAAACAGTCAGTTTCCAGTCAGGATGTACTCATGTACACATGCACTTTTGACCCTGTTCACACTACTAGTAATTTGTTCCTCTATGATAACCACAAAGCTGGTTCAGACCACAGCGGGTGTGTGTGTGTGTGTGTGTGTGTGTGTGTGTGTGTGTGTGTGTGGGCGGCTGCAGCAGATAAACCTTTGGACTCATTTACACTTACTATCAGGCTGACATTACTCTACCTAAATAAACCTAACCCTTTAGTTTCATGCTTTTAAAAAGTCTAACCTGTAGATAGTTTCTCCTAAAGTTAAACCTTTGAATCGTTTTACACTTCAAACAACTTTACCAAAGAAACTCGGCAACCTTTTCTTTTCAATTCAAGTTTATTTTGTAGTGCAAATAATACAAAACATGTTCCGAAATTAAAATGAATCCACATTAATAAGAGCTTCTAAATCGGCTATGCTGCAGTGGAAAACCTATTCACATTTTATAGAAGTTCAGTCTTTACAGTACATGAAGATCCAGTTCACTGTCAACTTACATTCTGCTGCTCCAGTCTCAGTGTGTCGCCACCTTCACATGCACATCAGACCGTCACGTGCGCTGACAGACTCAGATTATTATTCTAAGTGTCTGACAACATTATGGGATGGATCCCTACAGAGATAGACCTTTTAGTTAAAGAGTAAGATCCTTTTAGTTTAACATGAAACAGCCCCAAAATCACCATCACCAAACTACACCAGACTCCATGTAAATAATCAGGACTTTCAGCATTGTAAAACACACTTCATTCAAAGTGGACAGAAACTAAATCAAACTATCAAAGTCCGTCTTGGTTCATCTTTCCACTGGTCCAACAATTACCACTCTGGTTTGGTTGAAATAAACCCTTAATTCACCCATTTACATGTGGAGATATGCTGGCTCTATACACGCTAAAAGTCCTGATTATTTACATGGAGTCTGGTGGGTTTGGTGACTGATTTAGTGTGCATGTGAGCTGAAAGCTTCAGTGAACTGCATTTAAAAAACGCCTTTTTAAAAATAAAGAGTACATGATTTAAATCAGTGAGTCAGGAGAATATTTCAGCTTCAACTGAAGTCAAAATTCATCATCGTTAAGAAAAATCAACATCAAATCTAAATATATGTTTCTCTCCCCTGAAATCTTCGTCGTGACAGCGTCTCAAAGCGTCCGATGTGATGACATCTGTTTAAACTACAGGAGAGCATCAAACTAAATCACCTCAAACTATCTGTTTCTCTTACAAGATTCAACATTTTACATTCAGAGAACATCGGCTGCATTATTAGTTCAAATTGCTCCCAAAAACTACAAAATCACAAATTCAAAAACTGACTTTCCTCCCCCGAACAAAACATGAATCACACGAATGAAAAACAAGAGATAAAAACCTTGAAAATAAGAGACAAAAACGTCACATTTTGTCACTTTTTTGAAATGTTTTTTAGACATTTTTTGCCGCTTAAAAAAAAAAAAGTTTTGTTGCTTTTTTTGTCGTCTTAATTGACGTTTTTGACATTTTTTTAAAAGTACTGATTATTTACATGGAATCTGGTGGGTTTGGTGATGGTGATTTCGTTCTATCAAAGATTGCTCCCATCAGTCACGTAGACACAAAAACATGAAAAATAGGCATAGTCAATAGTCCTGGAAAGTCCTGGAAAGTCCTGGAAAGTTCTGGAAAGTGAAAATGACTCTACTGGCCCCCCCCAACGTTTCCTCTGCTATCATTCATCCATTCATCCTTTCTGCAGTAAGATGAAACCAAACGCTCCGACAGTAAAACTGTCAAATGTAAACCGACTTCTGAACAGTTAACGGTTCTTCATTCTCCCTTTTTTTAAACTTTTGTTTTTGCTGATAAATGTCTAAATCTCCCAGCATGCACCTCCTTTCAGTGTAAAAGCTTTTTCTTCAAATCCAAAAATAACCCAAATATCTGTCATGTTTCCCTTTATATTTATCCCTAAAATGTGTGTGTCTGTGTCTGTGTGTGTGTGTGTGTGTGTGTGTGTGTGTAAACAAATTTTAAGTGACTTTGTGCAGTTTGTTTTTAAAGTGAAATAAATCTTTGACATGAAGACAAATATTGAGAGTGATGATGAAACAGTTCAAAGTTCTCGTGTTTCTGTTAAATCTCAAGTTAACTTAGTGTCAGTGTGTGTGTGTGTGTGTGTGTGTGTGTGTGTCTGTGTGTGTGTGTAACATTTCTGTTAACTTCAAGTCCCTTTTGTGCAGTTTGTCTTA
>NC_050178.1:14418704-14426204 GCF_008315115.2 Sander lucioperca | reverse complement strand
GGGAGGGACCAGCTCTCTGTCTCTGGTCCTCAGGGTGAGAGGGGGAGGGACCAGCTCTCTGTCTCTGGTCCTCAGGGTGAGAGGGGGAGGGACCAGCGGCTAGAGCGGCAAAAGCCAATGTGTGCTTCTTTTACCAATATATATTTAACGATATCTTTTGCATTTCTAATCCAAACAACGTCAAACTTGGCACTGCACTTACTCGTGCCCATAGCAAGACACCTGTCAAGTTTGAAATCCATCGGACTAACGCTTCGAGAGATATACGCATAACACACAGACAGACAGACAGACAGACGTTCCTGCAATTCATAGACAGATGTCCACCAGTCTGCAGGGAGAGCTGCTCAGTGTGTACAGTGTTCTGTTATTAGAGTTATTATAATGGTCTTCTGCCTCCGAGGGGGACTGACCTGAGCGACCTCCGGGGCGGCGTGGATCAGATGCCACACGTAGCCGTTGAGCTCGTCTTTCCTCCGGTCGGCCATTGCCTCGCCACGGGACCGACCAATCACCAGCCGGCTCGGGAAACTGTGGGCGGGGCCAAGAGACTGTGTTAGAGATTTTTTCCTCAATGAATGGATCAGTAGTTGTGTCTCTAAAATGTGGATCAGAGTTTCCTAAAGTCCAAGATGACATCACAACTCCGAGATCTTGAGTTTCCTGTCCCAGAGGAGAGAAGAGACTAGAACATATTCATATTTAATATGCTGACATCACACTAGTTCACCTGATTTATCATAAACTAAATGAATCAAACGGATTAATGGATTATCAGAATAGATTAATAGTTGATAACTAATCCATTCGTGTGTGTGTGTGTGTGTGTGTGTCTCTGTGTGTGTAAACAAATTTTAAGTGACTTTGTGCAGTTTGTTTTTAAAGTGAAATAAATCTTTGACATGAAGACAAATATTGAGAGTGATGATGAAACAGTTCAAAGTTCTCGTGTTTCTGTTAAATCTCAAGTTAACTTAGTGTTGTGTGTGTGTGTGTCTCTCTGTCTGTGTGTGTGTGTGTCTGTGTGTGTGTGTGTGTGTGTGTGTGTGTGTGTGTGTACCTGGGTAGTTTGGATGAAGGGAAGATGAGTCTCAGTTTGCTGTGTAGTTCATGAAACTCTTCAAAGGTCCTCTGGACCAGCTGCGCCTCCTGCTGGCCTTCACGCTCCACCTTCACCACAAACGCCTGCAACACACACTAGTATTATTTACATCTTTATTTCAGATATTAGACACGGAGGAAAAACTCTACGTGACACAGAGACGGTAATAAGAGAGAGCTCACGCAGTAGGAGCTGAAAAATAAGTAATAAGATCTGTGCCGTAATGTGTCATGTTGTAATTTCTTTTTGTTTTATAAAATTGGTATCAAAAAAGGTAGTGTTCAGGATCCGGTATCAAAGTCATGGTATTGGTACCGGTACCGGTATCAAATATTGTTGAACGATACCCAGCCCTAGACAGGAGTACTGATGTTTAAAGTAGAGAAAGACACACTGAGACCAGAGACCCTGTGTGGAACAAATCTCTCCTCTGTGTCACCTTTTAAACTCCGGTGGATTCTGATTGGCTGTCAGTGTTTCGCTCTGAAAGTGATCCCAACCAGGGCTGCACAATAAATTGTTTTTTTATTGTCATGGCGATATCAATAACCACATCGTAAAAGATACTCAGAGATGAACGGTCGTTATTTTTTTAGTGCTGCCTTTGATGTTCAATTTGTTCTAAATAGTTGTGGTTCACTCGAGTTACAACAACTTTTAAAACTTCATATTTATAGTTATGGTTCTTGGTGTGGACAGCCCTTTAATGGGTTGAATATACTAGTACAGTGCCCGTTGAGAATGTGTCTGTTTGGAGAGTGAATGTATGGAATGCCGTTTTATTCAATATTAAATAAATGAATAAATATGCCTTTGAAATATATCATGAAATAAATGAATGAGGCAATAAATACGTTTCGAGGCCGCGAGGGCTGGTCTGATAATAGTTATACATTGTTCTTAGTTCATAGTAACACCATCCAGCGGCCTGGTGTGTGGTAGGGACGCTGGTCAAACTGAGCAGCCTCTACGACGGGCCAAGCAGCCTCTTATTTCAATACAAACAGGCTAATCAGAAAGCACCAACGGTCACAACCATGTCTAGGATTTTCAGAAATATAGGGGGATCAGTGAGAGTCTAATGATGAAAAGCAAAATAATAAAGGGAAAGGTGGCGCTGAGATGGTCAGACTCAAAAGGAAAAAAAGGATCATGTTGCTTGCTGTGTGTTGTTCATTCATTCACCGGACCATCCGAAATCCCCCCCACCCCCTACCAAATTTCCCGGACAGACAGACAAACGTTCCTGTAATTTATAGATAGATAAATATGTCTAAGTGTAATACGGCGCTGTGTGTATGTGTGTGTGTGTGTGTGTGTGTGTGTGTGTGTGTGTGTGTGTGAACTGACGTATCCCTTGGCGGCGTTCCCGGCGGTCCGGATGTGTCTGCAGATGTACAGGTTCCTGATGAGGCCGTCGCTCTTCACCGTGTGGACCCTGGGAGCGAAGGACAGCGCGGGCCGCTCCTCCGACGACGCAAACTTCATCTGAGCCAGGTTGTGGATGAAGAAGTTGAGTTTGGTGGCGACGCTGCCCAGACTGGACTCTATCAACCTGCACAGGGGGGACACCACAGGGAGGGTTAGGGGTCTACAGACTGGACTCTATCAACCTGCACAGGGGGAACACCACAGGGAGGGTTAGGGGTCTACAGACTGTAGAAATAGATATGACAACATAGAGAGGGTTTACAGACCAGTATAAATCAGTATAATAAGACAGGACTGTGTATGTGTGTGAGAGTGTGCGTGCGTGTACCTGGTGAAGTAAGCGTGTGTGTGTGTGTGTGTGTGTGTGTGTGTGTGTGTGTGTGTGTGCGTGTGTCTGTGCGTGCGTACCTGGTGAAGTACATGGTAGCGTCGGCCTCAGACTCGTGAGGTCTCAGCGCGTCGTAGACGTACTTCAGATCGTCCAGATCAGAAAGTTCAGGGATCCCACAGGACAACATCTACACACACACACACAACAACCACTAAAAAGTTATAGATTTTAAGAAAAAAGTTGAATATTCTGAGAAAAAAAGTCCAATACTTTCAGCAAGAAAAAGTCAAATGCATCTACAACTATCACTTGATTACTATGATAATGAAGAAACATTCAAAACGTTATAAAAAAAGTTCTGCTGTCTTTTCTTTTTTCTTGTCTTTTGGTTTTATTCAGTCCTGTTTGTTTGTTTGTTTGTTTGTTTGTTTGTTTGTTTGTTTGTTTGTGTGTGTGTGTGTGTGTGTGTGTGTGTGTGTGTGTGTGTGTGTGTGTGTGTGTGTGTGTGTGTGTGTGTGAGACCCACCAGGCCCAGCAGGTTGAGGAACAGGTGCGTGTGTTTCCTGATCAGGTTGTATGCCTCGCAGCAAAGATCCACGAAGTCGTGGAAGCGGCTCGACGGTTTGTCTCCTCCATTGATGACGTATGCCATGTCGGAGGTGAAAACGAAGGGGGCGCGGTCCCTGAAACACACACACACACACACACACACGTTACAACAACACACACCTGCACGGTGTATTATATCATATCATAGACTAAGTATCATAATTAATTTCCCATAATAAGAAAATAAACAGAACACAACCTGAGAGACAGAGAGAGAGGAAGAAAAGGGGAAAGTGTGTAAGTATGAATGTGGACTGACTGTGTGTGTATGTGTCTCTGTGTGTGTGTGTGTGTGTGTGTGTCTCTGTGTGTGTGTATGTGTGCCTGTGTGTGTGTGTGTGTGTGTGCAAGTATGTGTAGTATGTAGTAGTGTGTAAGTATGACTGTGGAGTACCGTTTGATGTTCCCGAACATCTGGGCGTGTCCCAGAAACTTCCCGAAGTCGATGTGAAACATGTGGCCGCTGGTCTTCAGCATGATGTTGTCGTTGTGGCGGTCGCAGATTCCCAGGATGTAGGTTGCCACGCAGCAGCCGGCGCACGAGAAGATAAAGTTCTCCACCGCCTGGACACAGTCACCACTTATTCAATAATCAATAATCATCAGACCCAAACACAATCTATGGATGTTTGACAGTTTTCAGCTGTGATCCAGAATGCAGAATTTCTGTTTGGTGTGGAGATGAGTTAACATCTTGATCTGAAAATGTTTATATTAAATCTGCAGAAAAGTGTGTGTGTGTGTGTGTGTGTGTGTGTGTACCTTGTCGTACTCCTCGTCCGTTGGGTTGTGTTTCTGCAGCCAGTCGGCCAGCGGCCGGTCTTTAAAGGAGCCCGTGACTCCGTGTTCCACCTGGATCTTCCTCAGAGTGTCGGCCTGAGGAATCATCTCCACCATCCCTACAACAGGAAACACACTGACCATGAAACTCCGCCCACACAGCTGACGCTTCAGAGGAAAGGACATCTCATCCCTCTAAAAAAACAGTTCCTAGTTTGGTGTCTCCTCCCGTGCGTCCTTGCTGGGATGGACTAAGATGCGAGGAAGGGAGGCAAGCGAAGGAAACGGGGATGCAGTTTAGGAAGCTGAGACAAATCCCCAGTGTGTCCTTACCACGTCCTCTGCCCGTGGAGAAACATTTGAAGATGACCATCCTCATGTCCAGACCTTCCTGGATCCAGATCTTGTTCATGATCCGGATCACCTGCAGAGTCAGCATGTCCTGCCGCAGGTCGTCTCCAGACTGCACAGAGACAGAGACGGAGATGGAGAGAAAGACGGAGACGGAGAGAGAGAGATACAGAGAGAGACAGACCGAGAAAGACAGAGAAGGACAGAGGGAGAGAGAGAAAGAGACACTTCAGACACCTGTCCTCCTCAGTTGAAGGGCAACTTAACCTGGACCATGTTTCCCCATGCATTCATGTCTAAGTGACTGATGTGAACCCTATCACCAAACCCACCAGACTCCATGTAAATAATCAGTACTTTTAGCGTGTATAGAGCCAGCATATCTCCACATGTAAATGCAGAGGCGGCGCCAGGGAGGGGCTAGGGGGTGCTGTAGCTACCCCTAGGATTGCCATAGCACCCCCTTAGCACCCCCAAGAAATTGCTGTGGTTGATTTATAAATAAATAAAAAATCGTTAATGTGTAAATAGTATAATTTATATTTGAAAAATGAATAAATACCCTGCTGTACGTGACATTAGACCAGACGTCACCCTGCTGTACGTGACATCAGACCAGACGTCACCCTGCTGTACATGACATTAGACCAGACGTCACCCTGCTGTACGTGACATCAGACCAGACGTCACCCTGCTGTACGTGACATCAGACCAGACGTCACCCTGCTGTACATGACATTAGACCAGACGTCACCCTGCTGTACGTGACATCAGACCAGACGTCACCCTGCTGTACGTGACATCAGACCAGACGTCACCCTGCTGTACATGACATCAGACCAGACGTCACCCTGCTGTACGTGACATCAGACCAGACGTCACCCTGCTGTACATGACATTAGACCAGACGTCACCCTGCTGTACGTGACATTAGACCAGACGTCACCCTGCTGTACGTGACATTAGACCATGGGGTCACCCTGCTGTACGTGACATCAGACCAGACGTCACCCTGCTGTACGTGACATCAGACCAGACGTCACCCTGCTGTACATGACATTAGACCAGACGTCACCCTGCTGTACATGACATCAGACCAGACGTCACCCTGCTGTACATGACATTAGACCAGACGTCACCCTGCTGTACGTGACATTAGACCAGACGTCACCCTGCTGTACGTGACATTAGACCATGGGGTCACCCTGCTGTACATGACATTAGACCAGACGTCACCCTGCTGTACATGACATCAGACCAGACGTCACCCTGCTGTACGTGACATCAGACCAGACGTCACCCTGCTGTACGTGACATCAGACCAGACGTCACCCTGCTGTACGTGACATCAGACCAGACGTCACCCTGCTGTACGTGACATCAGACCAGACGTCACCCTGCTGTACGTGACATTAGACCAGACGTCACCCTGCTGTACGTGACATTAGACCATGGGGTCACCCTGCTGTACGTGACATTAGACCATGGGGTCACCCTGCTGTACATGACATTAGACCAGACGTCACCCTGCTGTACGTGACATCAGACCAGACGTCACCCTGCTGTACGTGACATTAGACCAGACGTCACCCTGCTGTACGTGACATCAGACCAGACGTCACCCTGCTGTACATGACATTAGACCAGACGTCACCCTGCTGTACGTGACATTAGACCATGGGGTCACCCTGCTGTACGTGACATTAGACCAGACGTCACCCTGCTGTACGTGACATTAGACCAGACGTCACCCTGCTGTACGTGACATTAGACCAGACGTCACCCTGCTGTACGTGACATCAGACCAGACGTCACCCTGCTGTACGTGACATTAGACCAGACGTCACCCTGCTGTACGTGACATCAGACCAGACGTCACCCTGCTGTACGTGACATTAGACCAGACGTCACCCTGCTGTACGTGACATTAGACCATGGGGTCACCCTGCTGTACGTGACATCAGACCAGACGTCACCCTGCTGTACGTGACATCAGACCAGACGTCACCCTGCTGTACATGACATTAGACCAGACGTCACCCTGCTGTACATGACATCAGACCAGACGTCACCCTGCTGTACGTGACATTAGACCAGACGTCACCCTGCTGTACATGACATTAGACCAGACGTCACCCTGCTGTACATGACATCAGACCAGACGTCACCCTGCTGTACATGACATTAGACCAGACGTCACCCTGCTGTACGTGACATCAGACCAGACGTCACCCTGCTGTACGTGACATTAGACCAGACGTCACCCTGCTGTACGTGACATTAGACCATGGGGTCACACAGCCAGGCCACAGTGGGTGAGTCAGCTGATAGGGGTCCATGCAAGGACTTTCCTCTTATCTCTGTCTCGTAGAAGAGCATTACAGTGAAGATGTGTTTTACAGAAATGTGAATAAATGGATCACTGACTCTAAAGTTATACAGCGCACTGGACATCGGTTTATTTTTAGCCCAGAAAACGCATTCGCCTTCAGTGGCTTATTTAGATATATTAAGTCACTACAGATATGACTACATCATTTTGACCATACATGCAAGTGTGAAAACTGTGTGAGGATACATGCGCGTGTGTGTTTATGTGTGTGCTTGGCTATGGGTGGTGTATTTGGCCTGCTGCATTAATCTTCTGAGCCACTGTATGAGAGCTGCAGTAATGATTGTTTGAACCCGGCTTGTTGGCTGGTATTTGAAATATGTTTGGTGGGCTAATCAGATTTCTATGGTGCTGTTGTATCGGCAACTTTAAATCAACCTCTCTCGTTCACTCGCTTAGTAAAATGGGTGAATTAAGTAAGTGGTGATTGTTGGAACAGTGGAAAGATGAACCAAGACGTCTTTTGGTAGTTTGATTGAGTTTCTGTCCACTTTGAATGAAGTG
>NC_050178.1:14401204-14413704 GCF_008315115.2 Sander lucioperca | reverse complement strand
GAGAAAGAGACAGGGGGAGAGAGATACAGGGGGAGAGAGAGACAGTTGTTCATTGTTTGTGCTTTTTATCTGTGTGTACTTAACATTTTTAGTTCATTTTTGTGATGCAACACTGTTGTGTCTGTCTGTATCTGTATGTGATCTGGTGCTATCCTCCCCCCCCTCCCCCCTGGACAGATGTGTGCAGTGGTCATGTGGTCATGTGATACGTACCTCTGGTCCCACACCACCAGGTGGAACAGGTATTTGCTGACCGCCTGTTTGCTGGTGTGCTGCGGCGCGCAGAGCTCCGCCCCTCCGTGAGTCAGAGAGCAGGACAGGAAGAAGCCCTCGTAACTGGCCAATCAGAGAGGAGAAGCACAGGGACATGAGGACATGATGACAGACTACAAATCTCCGGCTCCTGATTGTTGAAGTTGAAGTTCTCAAAGCCTCTTAGGCTACATTCACACCGCTACGGTTTGGTTTGAGGTTAAGAGTTTTCAGCCAAAAGCAAGCTCCCTGTACACGTGTGTGTGTCTGCGAGCATTTGTGTGTTTGTGTGTGTGTGTGTGTGTCTATGTCTGTGTGTGTGTGTGTCTGTCTCTATATATGTGTGTGTGTGTGTGTGTGTGTGTGTGTGTGTGTGTGTGTGTGTGTGTGTCTCTATATATGTGTGTGTGTGTGTGTCTGTCTCTATATATATGTGTGTGTGTGTGTGTGTGTGTTTGTCTCTATATATGTGTGTGTGTGTGTGTGTGTGTGTGTTTGTCTCTATATATGTGTGTGTGTGTGTGTGTGTGTGTGTGTGTGTGTTGTCTCTATATATGTGTGTGTGGTGTGTCTATGTGTGTGTGTGTGGTGTGTGGTGTGTCTCTATATGGTGTGTGTGTGTGTGTGGTGTGTGTGTTTGTCTCTATATATGTGTGTGTGTGTGTGGTGTGGTGTGGTGTGTCTGTCTCTATATATGTGTGTGTGTGTGTGTGTCTATGTCTGTGTGTGTGTGTGAGTGTGTGTGTCTGTCTATATATATGTGTGTGTGTGAGTGTGAGTTGTCTATATATGTGTGTGTGTGTGTGTGTGTGTGTGTGTGTGTGTGTGTGTGTGTGTGTGTGTGTGTGTGTGTGTGTGTGTGTGTGTGTGTGTGTGTGTTGAGTACCTGGCGGCCCAGGTGATGGGGATGCGGTGAGCGGCGTGCACATTGAAGGACAGCACGTTGTTGACGGTTCCCGCCTCCTGCAGCGGCGCCGTGCTGCCGCGGCTTGGCGCCAGCGGCTGGAAGTTGGCGTTGAACGTGCTGCAATACAGGTCCACCAGATCCAAGATGGCTGCCGTCAGCTTCTCTACCACTTTCTCTGGGAGGTGGGCAGAGACACAACATCATGACCTCATGACCTCATGACATCATGACCTCATGACATCATGAAAACAAACATCCGGACGACGTATTCTACTGTTTGTATCAATCATACCTGACAGGTTAGGGCTAGCTGTTAGAGTAAAAAAGAGCTCAGCCTCAAACTTAAGGTGGACTGACAATTTAGTGTGGCATTTTAGCCTTTAATAGACATGACAGCTGTTGACAGGAAAGTGGGGAGAGAGGGGGAAGACATGCAGCAAATAGCCACAGGTGGGACTCGAACCCTGAGCCGCTGCATCGAGGACTGAGCCTCTGCATATGGGCGCCTGCTCTACCAGGTGAGCTACGCAGGCGCCCTTCTGCTTGTTTTTTATAGTGTGATGGTAATAAAGCGTTTAAATGTGAGAGAGCGTTGAAACATAGATACCTCTGTTCTCTCTGACAGCCAGCACTGATGCATCCTGGGAGGAAGAAGAGGACGAGACGTCAACATCACTTTCATTAACGCCTGTCTGTCTGTCTGTCTCTCCGTCAGTCTGTCTGTCTGTCTCTCCATCAGTGTCTGTCTGTCTCTCCGTCAGTCAGTCAGTCTGTCTGTCTGTCTGTCTGTCTGTCTCTCTCTCTCTCCGTCAGTCTGTCTGTCTCTCCGTCAGTCTGTCTGTCTTTCTCTCCGTCAGAGTCTGTCTTTCTCTCCGTCAGAGTCTGTCTTTCTCTCCGTCAGTCTGTCTGTCTGTCTGTCTCTCCGTCAGTCTGTCTGTCTGTCTCTCCATCAGTGTCTGTCTGTCTCTCCGTCAGTCAGTCAGTCTGTCTGTCTGTCTGTCTCTCTCTCTCTCCGTCAGTCTGTCTGTCTCTCCGTCAGTCTGTCTGTCTTTCTCTCCATCAGAGTCTGTCTTTCTCTCCGTCAGTCTGTCTGTCTTTCTCTCCATCAGAGTCTGTCTTTCTCTCCGTCAGTCTGTCTGTCTGTCTGTCTCTCACCTTGAGGACTTTGGGCTGCAAACGACAGGGGCATGCTGGGAGCTGGCTGAGGGCGGCGGTCACTTCGGGCGTTTCCACGGCAGCCAACGAGCTGCAGAGCGCCTTCACTGATTGGACGAGACGCTCCACGTGCAGCGACAGCTCCACCTTCACAGACACACAGCAAGAAGAAGAAAGTTGGAGTTGATTCTTTCACTTACAATTAATATATTTAGTCTTTTAAGATATATGTGTGTGTGTGTGTGTGTGTGTGTGTTACCTCTGACAGCAGGAAGGACTCGGCTTCGTTATGAAAAGTATCGAGCAGCAGAGTCAAAGCCTCCCTGATCACAGACACACAAACAGATATGAAAGTATGAAAACACATGAACGTACCTTTTCAACAGACCCATATTTATTGTCAGTATTATTGGGGTGCAGGCCCCGCCCCTCACCTGGTGACGGTCTGTTTGATTGGTCGCTCCTGCAGCAGGATGCCGTGGTTCATGGTGGACAACGTCTCATCGTCTTCTTTCTGTGGAAAAAAACAAATTAATCTGTGTGTGTGTGTGTGTGTGTGTCTCTGTGTGTGTGTGTGTGTGTGTGTGTGTGTGTGTGTGTGTGTGTCTGTCTGTGTGTGTGTGTGTCTCTGTGTGTGTGTGTGTGTGTGTGTGTGTGTCTGTGTGTGTGTGTGTGTGTGTGTGTGTGTGTGTGTGTGTGTGTGTGTGTGTGTGTGTGTGTGTGTGTGTGTGTCTCTGTGTGTGTGTGTGTGTGTGTGTGTGTGTGTGTGTGTGTGTGTGTGTGTGTGTGTGTGTGTCTCTGTGTGTGTGTGTGTGTGTGTGTGTGTGTGTGTGTGTACCGTGCGACACAGCTCTGTGTTGATGGAGGATCTCTTAGTGAGAAACAGTCGGACGTCCCAGTCAAACTTCAGACACTGCTGCACAAACTCCAGACCGGCCAGAGTCTCGGAGCTGAAGGAGAGCAGATATTATTACATAAAAAAGTAAATCTCAAAGTATTTCAATCATACATTACATCAATGTTTACATTAAAGCAGTTACATTAATGTACTTTTTATCTAACATGAACACAATAAAGTTAAACTCTACAGTCAGAGAGTGTTCAGACATTTCATTCAGATATCTGGAGGTGTGTGTGTGTGTGTGTGTGTGTGTGTGTGTGTGTGTGTGTGTGTGTGTGTGTGTGTGTGTGTGTGTGTGTGTGTGTGTTGTGGTGTGTAGTTGGTCTACCAGCAGCCACAGATCAGCTGTTCTCTGTTATTATGACAGAACCACAGACCACAGAGCGGTTTATGTAGCAAGAACTCCACCACTAGTATTATTGTTACCGTACTGACTTGAATATATAAGACAGGGTTTTTCCTGTGAATATGTCTGAACATGGTCCTACTTTCAGGGTCTAGACTTTTAAACACCAATCAGGGTTCAATCATGATGGACTTTTCTCTGCTTTGGACTCAAAGAAGAAAGAAGAAGAATTACTGTTCTCACTTGTTGAGGAACTCGTCGTGTCCGCAGACCTTCAGCAGGTAGTCGTCCACGTCCATGTGGTCCAGGTCGTCCTGAGCGTAGCACAGCGTCTGATAGATCAGCAGGTCCACCGTGGACGAACCTCAGAGACACACAGACACACAGACAGGATGTTACACAAGCTCTCAAACAAACACAACATCAGAGACTTCAATTCTTCCTCGGCTCAAACAGACCGGAGACTTTTATTTTGAAGTACTCGTGGCAGGTCACTTCCTGTCTTACCATCGCAGGTGAAGGTGAGCGGCTCTCTGAAGTGCTCGCTGATGACGGTGACCTTCACGCTGACGCCCAGACCCTGATGCAGCTCCTCCACGCCGACGGACGGAGACCACACGAAGCCGCTGTTCTGTGATTGGTCGTCGTGCGGGTACGCCGAACGCAACCTGCAAACATACACAGAGTACCGTCAGTACAGCAGTACTACAGGTACGTCAAAGGTCTGATGGGAAATCTAGCTTCATGTTCTTAACTTGGACCCTATTTTCCCAGGGACTGGTGACCAACCAGACTCCATGTAAATAATCAGGACTTTTATCATGGTAAAACACACTTCAAACTACCAAAAGCCGTCTTGGTTCATCTTTCCACTGTTCCAACAATCACCACTCTGGTTTGGTTGAAATAAACCCTTAATTCACCCATTTACATGTGGAGATATGCTGGCTCTATACACGCTAAAAGTCCTGATTATTTACATGGAGTCTGGTGGAAATATGCTGGCTCTATACACGCTAAAAGTCCTGATTATTTACATGGAGTCTGGTGGAAATATGCTGGCTCTATACACGCTAAAAGTCCTGATTATTTACATGGATTCTGGTGGGTTTGGTGATGGTGATTTCGGGGTTGTTTCATGTTAAACTAAAAGGATCTTACTCTTTAACTAAAAGGTCTATCTCTGTAGGGATCCATCCCATAATGTTGTCAGACACTTAGAATAATAATCTGAGTCTGTCAGCAGCAACAACAGAACTTTTAGTGGACGCTAACTGATGCGTTCCCACTCAATATAGGACCAATTTCAGAGATTTTTGTTCACATTAGTGACTTGGACACCAATGCATGTGTGTGTGTGTGTGTGAGAGTGTGTGTGTGTGAGTGTGAGTGTGTGTGTGAGTGTGTGAGAGTGTGAGTGTGAGTGTGAGTGTGAGTGTGAGTGTGTGAGTGTGTGTGTGTGTGTGTGTGTGTGTGTGTGTGTGTGTGTGTGTGTGTGTGTGTGTGTGTGTGTGTGTGTGTGTGTGTGTTACTCACACATCCAGCATGTGGCAGAAAGCTGCCACCTCCTCGTCTCTCTCCTCAGACACCTGGAACAGTTCATATCCAAACCCGTTCAGCCTGGAGCCCAGAGACACCTGTCGATCACACACAGAGCCGGCCAATCAGAGGAGAGTTCCCTCAGAACTACAGATGCCCCGCCCTCCACTGTTAACAATCTGACATATATCCCACAGCTAACAGGAACACCTGGTTGTCACAGAGCGGCTCTTACCGGGTCTGCAGAAACCCGTCGCTGGTTCTTGTTGCTCTTGGGAACGGGTAGGTAGGTCCTGGGCGGGACCTGAGGGGGGAGGGTCTTACTGCGAGCCACGGGCTTCCCCGATTGGTCCCCTGCGTTGGCCCTGCGTCCTCGCGGCCCCGTCCGGCTCTCGTTGAGTCGGGACAACGAGTCGTTGATGTTGTCGTAGTTCAGCTCTGCTGCGGAAACTTTGGGCGGATCTACGTCCGGCGTGAACAGGTTCACGTCGCGCGGCGCATTGGACCCACGAGGCGGCAGGAATGGGTTCTCCGACGACGGGGGGAGGGGGTTTCTCGGGGGCAGGGCGGGCGGGATATCATCTGGAAAAGACTGGAAGCCTTTGGGAGGAAACCGGGATCCAGATCCGAGGCTGGCGATCTCCGGAGCGTCCAGGATGTACAGGGACTCTGTGACGAAGCCTCCCCGAGGAGGGAGCGCCCTGGCTGGGATGGAGGGAGGAGACTGTGAGCCTCCAGGCTGGTTCTGGTTCAGGGAGGGGTCGGACCCAGAGAGACCCCTCAGCAGGCTTCCTCCTGCAGGGACGGGGTATCTGTGGGCGAGTCGACAGAAGGTTATTAGATGGAATAGAATGCCTTTATTGTCATAGTATCTGTGGGTACGCGATCTGTGCAAATAACAATGTCGCCAAGGCCTAGTACACGGACATCGATATGCAGTTTTGGATCAGTGTCAATAAGTACCTCATTTAAATATCTTTATAAAACAGACACACCGTGAACTGCATAATGAATAACATAAAATGTAGCCTACAAAAATATGCCGGCAGTTGTGCCGTCTGGCCGTCAAGCGTTTCAACGCATGCGTGATACAGATACTGTAGGGAAACCGTCACGTTTTCTACTACGTATTTATACACATATCGGATCGTGCAGGCAGCACAGATCGCGTACCCACAGCGTCATTAAAAACATACAAAGACATTCAGAGTGCTACTCCGGATAAGGTGCCGCTAGTTAAACAAAAAAGACACATTCAAGCAGCGATGATCAGCCCTCGCACCCCCCAGGCGTGTCGGGGGTAGTGGCAGGATGCCTGTCAACATGGTCCTGCATAGATAATCAAACAGTGTGTAGAGTGCAGGCTGATGGATAGGATGTGTTGCAACCACTTCCTGTTTTTCGGCGTAACATGAGAATTTGCCGCCTTGCCACATCCACAACGATCAACATAACCTCAAAAGCTTTGCAATCTGGCGTCGCAAAGGTCTTTGGATTATAATCACCAATTCTTAAGTCAATTGGGCTAAATCTGTAGGAGAAGTTGGCTAAAGTATACCCCCTGAAAATGATCAAAATCGTCCTAAAGATGATAATTCAGAATGGCTGACTTCCTGTTGCGTTTAGGGTATGGCTCCAAGAGGCTTTTCTGTAGGTCTAGACATGGTGCATATGTCTACCAAAGTTCATACATTTAGGTCAAACACACTGCAGGGGCTACTGCTTTCAAGTATGGAAAAGGGGCCCTATCTAGCCATTCTTTTACACCTAAGCACGAAACCCATAAAATATAACAAGTTTCTGGTGCGTGTGCAAATTGTCATACAGTTTCATGCATGTTTAAGCCCTCAAAGTCTTAAGTTATATACCGTATGATGATTAAAATTTTGTAATATCGCTTTTTGAGTAGGAGTTTTGTCAAACATCGTTTGGACGCGCTGAGGCCTCTTTCAGTCTCAGAGGGTTAATGAAACGTCAGCTATTCATCAAAGAGTGGGCGGTTACTGTGGAGCTGTATTGAACATGTAAAGCTTTAATAACCTGGGTCGGGGGCGCTCAATGGTGGGATTGGGGGTCTTGGAGCGGGTCTGGCTGGGCGCTCTGGAGCGGGTCTGGCTGGTTTCTGTCCCGCTCTGGTCCTGTTTGTGTCTGGAGAGAGCGTCGTACTCCATCTGCAGCGCCTCAGCCAGAACCAGCTCCTTCTGACTGAGACCCAGAGCCTCCAGGCTGGGCCAGCCCGCCTCACTGCTCTCCTTCTGGGTCTGAGCCGCCGACATGATGCCAGAAGGAGGGAGGGAAGAAGATGATCTGCCGCTAGAAGAACCAGCGAGGACACATGGATCTGCCGAGGATCAGCTGAGGACAGACAGTAAGATTATATCTTTAACTTTTATTTTATAATAAACTCCAGTTGATGTCCTTCTTACATAAACAAATACAGGCTCAACTTGCTCATTGGTGTCCACTTTGTCTGCTTTAAAAAGGTACATATTTGTACATGTTTTTTGTTTAAGTGACTGGTGACCAACCAGACTCCATGTAAATAATCAGTCCTTTTATCAACGTAAAACACACTTCATTCAAAGTGGACAGAAACTAAATAAAACTATCAAAGTCCGTCTTGGTTCATCTTTCCACTGTTCCAAAAATCACCACTCTGGTTTGGTTGAAATAAACCCTTAATTCACCCATTTACATGTGGAGATATGCTGGCTCTATACACGTTAAAAGTCCTGATTATTTACATGGAGTCTGGTGGAAATATGCTGGCTCTATACACACTAAAAGTACTGATTATTTACATGGAGTCTGGTGGAAATATGCTGGCTCTATACACGCTAAAAGTACTGATTATTTACATGGAGTCTGGTGGAAATATGCTGGCTCTATACACGCTAAAAGTACTGATTATTTACATGGAGTCTGGTGGAAATATGCTGGCTCTATACACGCCAAAAGTCCTGATTATTTACATGGAGTCTGGTGGGTTTGGTGATGGTGATTTCAGGGCTGTTTCATGTTAAACTAAAAGGATCTTACTCTTTAACTAAAAGGTCCATCTCTGTAGGGATCCATCCCATAATGTTGTCAGACACTTAGAATAATAATCTGAGTCTGTCAGCAGCAACAACAGAACTTTTAGTGACTCTAACTGCTGCTGAACATTAGTCCTGTAGGGTTACATTACAGCTTAATCAAAATGTCTTTATGAGGTAGAAAACAGGAGGCTGGACGTGTGATGTATTTGTTCTCTGAGTGTGGAGGGAGGAAGGAAACACAGGAACACAATGTGGAGGAAGGAAACCAGCTGAGGGACTATTAATATGAAATGTAGAATAAGTCAAACAGCAGAGCAGCGGAGAGAAGCTGGATGTTTGGTCTGTGACACAGGGCTGAAACACACGGGTGGAGTTTGATGAAGAGATTTGCACACATGCACAAACAAACTAACTGTCTGTCTGTCTGTCTGTCTGTCTGTCTGCCTTAATGTCTGTCTGTCTGTGTTATAATAACTGGATACCGGATCCCAAAATGGCCTATATTCAGTTCTTCATTTCAACCCCCCAGGGAGGGGGGGAGACGGATGATGGGGGAGATACAGAGCCCCACCCCCAATCACCCTAAACCAGCTGTGTCGCAGTGTCACACACACACACACACACACACACACACACACACACACACACTCACTCACAAACACACAAAGACAGACAGACACACACACACACACACACTTTATTACAAAAGGTTTCTAAAAAATATTAAAAAAAAATATTCAACCTTCTTTTCTCAAAATATTCCAAAACTCGTCTGAACTGGTTTCTTGCTGCTGCCCTTGAGCAGGGCACTATTTACATATAAACGATCACTGATCAGAGACCCATCCATAATATTTATTATTATTATTAATATATTAACTGTTTGTAAAAGTCTGTCAGTTATAAGCGTTACAACCGCCCCCGCACTGACGTCACAACAATTATGTTTTCGGTTTGCCTCTTGATCTTCAAAAACTAATGCGACACAATGCACCTGTTCTGCGGGGAGACAGGTGGATATCCAGTCTGTATGAGGACGGGGAGACAGGTGGATATCCAGTCTGTATGAGGACGGGGAGACAGGTGGATATCCAGTCTGTATGAGGATTGTTAGCTCCTGTTGTTGCTGGGTTTTTTTAAGTCCGTGTTTTCAGTTATTTGACTTTTTTTTGTTCGTAAAGTAAAAGTTTGTAGGAGTCGACCTAGAGGCACAAACTGCGCAGACTCAGAGAGAAACGGGTGACAAACGTCACTGAACTTTAAAGTACCGTAAATATGTGATGTGGGTAGAAATGTGCCCAAACATCTCTCTGACAGCTGCAGCACAGCCCAGTGCCCAGCGGAGAGAGCGCTCAACCAAACTCCATTCAAACATCGGACACTTTAACGTGGCCTCATTCATCGGCCAACATCGACACTGTCCACTTAGATTATTTTTAACAGCATTGTTGTCTTTCACATCCGGACACATCTGGACACATCGATTCCATCAACTTGTAGTTTGTTTTTAAATGGTTTAAACTTTAAAATTTCGGTACCCACTGGGTTTTTCCACCCAGATTCTGCCATGGAGGGCGGTGTCGAGCAACCCCGATTAACGTTACTTTCAAAAGGCTAACTAAATATATATTGCAACAACCTGCTTTTAGGTGGATTATATGTGCGCCGAATTCACCTGTAGACCATGACGATTAGCAAAATGTCCTCAGCCATGTCTGAAACAGAAACCCAAGTTCACCAAAAAGCGGGGTTGTTTTAAATGTCAATTATTTGAATGGAGTTTGGTTTGACCTTCTTCTCCAAAGAAAGGCACGCAGTGGACGGACCGCAACTTCACCGCCGCCGAGAGAAATGCGTCAGATAATGTTCATAACCAAAGCACCGTTAGCTAACGTTAGCTAGCTTCATCTAAAGATGCGGAAATCTTACCTGAGTCCGGTCTATATTCGCCGGCAGCGAGCAGCCGTTGTCATTTAAAAAGCGGTTTACTTTTCTGCCCAAAGAAATCACATCAACCCCCTAAAGTGTGGGTCCGTTGGCGTTGTCGGTATATCCGAACAGTTAGACGGTGTAATCGGACCTCCGGCTGCGCTGTGTCAGCCTCTGTGGACGGTTAAACAAAGCAGGGGCGGTACGAGGCTCCGGCGGCTCCACAGCCCGGTTTCTACCGAGGTTTCTGCCGAAGTTATCGGCTGCTATTCGGCCTCTTCTCGGTAGCAACCGGGCGTACCGTGAACAACACAGGACACTTCCGGTTTCGTATTTTCAAAATAAATAAAAAGCGAAACAATTTTTATTTATTTTTTATTTTAAATCAGTAAGATTTACAATTATGTAAATACGTAGTAATACACTACCTGTTTTTAACCAGATACATGAGAAAATATACATAAAAGCAGACATATTTTGTGTGTGTGTGTGTGTGTGTGTGTGTGTGTGTGTGTCTGTCTCTGGTGGTGACCTAAATTATATATTAGAAAACATTTAAAACCACTCATTCAATTAAAGGGGTGGTTCAGAATTTTGGACATAGGACCTCATTTCCAGGTTAGTCAGTGTGTTATTTATCAGTGGAGACCGTTTAACACTTTTCATCCAGTCCTTCAAGTTGCAGAGTTCACTGGTGCTAGGCTAGCGCAAGTCAACAGTATCTGCTAGCCTGCCACTAAAAACTTATCCACTCCACAGTACACCCAAGGCAAATAAATTATAACGCCAGACTACCGATGTAAATGTCTGTTGATAGAATAATGTTAGAAATAAAACTACCCTTGCATCGCATTGCAATAGTTCTACTTTGTTCCCTATAGTTGGTAGCATAGGCTACAGCAGCGGCGGAGTGATATTACCCAGGCTAGTTTCCATGACAATCACGCAAGTTTATCTGTGTGTCTTGATGTCCAAGCCAGCAGCAAGAAGCCACAGTTGGTTCCTTTCTGGATCTCCCAATGGACATTTGTAGAAACTTTGTGGTGCCCATCTGTTTGTTTTATTTTTACAATTTGTAAATGCACACTGAATCACCATGTTGCCTAGTCCTTAGTTTGCTTCAATACCACTGCACGAGCTAGGCTACTACTACTACTACTACGTGTCCCGACTGGAGTGCACTTCTCGGTTTACTTTTCGGCGCAGTACTACTAACTGGAGCAAAGTAAAATTCCGCCGCTGCTGAGAAACTAGTCCCTCAAAATGTAATGCGATCATTGAGATGCAAGGGTAGTTTTATTTCTAACATTATTCTATCAACAGACATTTACATCAATAGTATTAATTTCGGTGTTATAATTTATTTGCCTCGGGTGTACTGTGGAGTGGGTAAGACTGTTTTAATGGCAGGCTAGCAGATACTGTTGACTTGCGCTGGCCTAGCACCAGCGAATTCTGAACAAAATTCTGAACCACCCCTTTAATTTGTTCTCTCACATTGAGTTTAAGTATCCTGTTACAGAAAGATTAGTGGTTTTATTTACTGCTGTAAAGGTGTTTCAGTGTCAGATATAACAAGTAATAAACAGATGAATAATAAGCAACAGATAGCAGATTATTGTCTTTATGTCAACACGTCTCTGCTGCAGATTCTCCTTAAATTAATCAGAATAAAAGAAAATACAAATAAGTCTGTTTTACATCTGAATCTTCTTTAATGAAGTTCAAATCTAAAGTTCTCTAATATCCAGAAACTCAAGCTGATTTCAGTGATTAAATATTAAACTGTCTGGATGTATAAGGCTTCTCTTTCTCTTCCCCGAGTGTTTGAACCATAAAAACTCAGATAAAAAGTTAAAATACTAAAGATAGAAAACACTGTGACACCTTTTATTACGACTGAGAAATTCTCTCTGAGGAAACCTTTCCGTTCCTTTTCCTTTTTTTTCTTTCTTTGCAAAACATTTCTGTTTTATAAAACATTTCTGTATGCAACTGCAGTGTGACATAACAATAAGTAAGTGTGGGAAACGCAGGAATGGAGAACTTTGACTGACGTGCGCCGGCCCGCGCTCTTGCCTTTGATTCCATATCTAATCCAGTCGTTGGACGAAGCGGGATAACTTTCACATCCCCTAACCCCCTAACCCAAACTCCCTAACCTTAACCCCCTAACCCTGACCCCCCAAACCCCCTAACCCTGGCCCCCCTAATGCTAACCCTAGTCAGTGCCTTCTCTTGAAAGTTCGAGTTCTCTGTGAAGTCCAATTTACATTTCCCACAAAACATCCCTATTATATATTAAAAGGCATAAAGACCCTGTCAAAACACAATCGAGGCAACTTCAACACTGGATTGAACAGAAGACGTTTCTGTAAAATGTTTCTGTAAAATAAAACTTTTCTGTTTTATTAAACAGAAAAGTTTTACAGA
>NC_050178.1:14356204-14391204 GCF_008315115.2 Sander lucioperca | reverse complement strand
ACAACGTCTCAGTCTCTGTTTCTCTGTGTCCATCGTCCGTGTTTGTCTGCCAGAAGAAAGGACCGATTAACATCTGATCCGAGTCTTTAGATATTCTGGGAGACAGAGATCAGATGTCATACAGTTCACTTCACACAATGACCTCTTTCTCCAGTGAAACCAGAGCCCAGCGTCCACCATGCTTCACATTTCACAAAAATCAAACAAGCTCTGATGCAGTCTGTGGACAGATGTTGCCTTTTCCTCCACATGTTGAAGCTGCTGCAGAGATTTATTCAGAGTCCAGAGCATCACGTCCAGGGGTACGACGCTCCATCTCTTTTTCTCTCCAAGTGAGGAAATAGAAAAAATTCCCATTTTGCATAATTCAGTTGAAATTCATATTTTTTGAAGCTCTTGAAGAGCCAATAATCTAGCGGAGGTAGAGTAACAGTAGCTGACCCTTCCCATTGTTCCCCTGTAGTGTGTTCATGTTAAATAAAAAGGACATTCATGTAACTGCTTTGGGATTAGTTCTTCATGTAAACATTCATATTTTCATTATTGTGGCAGGTTGGAGGGTTTCTTGTACAAACAAATACAAATATTTTTTGCAGATCCAGAAGGATTTCTTTTAATTTCTTTGGACCAAAAATGTCTCTTTTGATATATTATTGCAGACGGCTACACTAGCGCTAGTACGACACACACACACACACACACACACACACACACACACACACACACACACACACATACAGGAATACGTCTGATTTATGGTCCTGAGGCTCCACGCACAGCTTCTTCTGTAGCCGACCAAGTGACAGGAGATTTGTGTATATGTGTGTGTGTGTGTGTGTGTGTGTGTGTGTGTGTGTGTGTGTGTGTGTGTGTGTGAAATCTGTAGCAGGAAAAGTTAACCCTCTCCTTGATTTCATGTTGTTTATGGAGAAGGAGAACCAGGAAATGAGTCAGGGGAAATGCAACGCTACCAAGCCACGGCCGAGCGGCGTGCACTGCCGTGACGTGTACGAGCAGCGGTGCACGTCAGGCTACAGCGTAGGGTCGGTATCTCCACGTACGTACCCACCACGTCGATTTAACGAAGGAGCATAAATCAGCCTTTATCCTCCCAACGGTGTAGGACACGTCTACAGACTACTTTACAATAATCAGCCTGAAAACCTTTGTCGTATAAAGACAACCTTCTGTACACCATGCAATGACAAGCTTCCTTAGGCCTTCTGCACCCTGGCCGCGTGGCGTGAGCGTGTCAGCTGCGTGGTGTGTCCGTTTTTATTTGGGCTCCCATCGTAACAAGTTAGAGCTTACACACTACCTGAGTGACACGCATGTCTCAAAAACGTGTGCAGACAACATAGAATAGGAAAAGATGTTTATATGTCATTTTGACATGAATACATTTAATAAATGACATGTTGATGTTTGAAAGTCTGGAGGTTCTGACATAAATGCAGATATAATTGTCATTTAATAAAATAATAAATAATTATGGATTTTCTAATATTGCACCTGTCAATACAGAAGGAAATATTCTGCAGCCTATTTAGCCGTCAATCCTGCCGATGTTGTCTTTGCTGTAATCAGATGAGTATATATTTATGTTTATGTTTATGAGAAACATCCATGTGTCCAGACCAGGCTAGCAGCAGCAGCGCCGCGTCAGACACCTTTCTGGTCATGGTCAAGACATAGAACACGCCACGCAGCCGCCACGCAGCTGACACGCAGCTGACACACAGCTGACACGCAGCCGCCACGCAGCTGACACGCAGCTGACACGCAGCCGCCACGCAGCTGACACGCAGCTGACACACAGCTGACACGCAGCTGACACGCAGCTGACACGCAACAAAAACGCCACGCTCACGCCACGCAGCCAGTGTGCAGGAGCCCTAAGACGGATAAAAGAAGGAGAAAATACAATGAAGCTAAAATAAACAAGATAACAACCAATAATAAAGTAGTAATACATAGTTTGAGAGAGAGTTTTCAGAGCTGTGATGTTCAACCAGAGAGACTGAATTACAAACAGACATTTGGGGAAACTTTTTCTGACATTTTTTAAAAGTTTTTGTCGAAGTTTTTGCTCCATTTTGCCGGTCCAGTCAGAGAGACTTGGGGGGGGGGAGATGACCTTTGGCCTGATTTAATCTCAGGGTTTATTCAACAGGAGAGTTGCATCAGAGGAGCAGGAAGTGTGGACGGACTTTGAGATATTCTGTGGTTTCATATCGATCTGAGAGACTAAAACCCTCTCTGAGTGCTGTTATCTGGTTACAACCCTGTCTGTCTGTCTGCCTGTCTGTCTGCTTGTTTGTCTGCCTGTCTGTCTCTCTCCTGTCTATCTGTCTACCTGTCTGTCTGTCTGTCTGCCTGTCCGCCTGTCTGCCTGCCTCTCTCTCCCTGTCTGTCTGCCTGTCTGTATGTCTCTCTCCTGTCTGTCTGTCTGTCTGTATGTCTGTATGCCTGACTGTCTGTCTCTTTCCTGTCTATCTCTCTCCTGTCTGTCTGTCTCTCTCCTGTCTCTCTCTCTCTCTCTGTAGGAGGAAGTGTGATCATATTTCTCAGTAATAATATCTTTTCTCTCCGATTCATTCATCCTGAAATCAAACCTGCAGCTGATAGAAACTGGGATTGTTCCACACTCACATCCCATAATATCCATCTGATACCAACTACAGATGCCTCTTTCACATTCACCTTTTGTTCAGTTTTTCGACACTTTCAGAGTATTTTTCTACGCTTTTTCCGAGGCTTCATTCTCAATTTTTTTAGCATTTTTTTCCTACACTTTGCGTCAACGATTGACACTTTTTTCGCTGTTATGTAACAATCTCTGCTTAGTGAGGAGATCTAAACTCCCACTCACATCACTTCTTCACCCTACGCTCCCCGTGTCCACTCAACACCTGAATAACGCAGCGTTCAGACCAAACAAAGGTACCCGGTGATTGGCTGCAGGGCCGTCTGTGTGACGTTGTGTTCTGAAACCCCCCAACAAAGAACTTTATACTTCACAGTTCCTGTTTTCCCTCAACTCGTTAAGATTTCAACGTTCCCGAGCGCACTTGAAGGCAGCTTTACTTCAGAGAGAGACAAAAGAGACGAGCGAGACGGATTTATTCCTCAGAGTGTAGCCTCTCAGCCTGTTCTCATGAACCAGACGTTCGAAAAGCAGATGTCACGTGACCCGCGGGCGGTCTGCTAGTTATCGTACGATATCATACGAACACATTCACGAGAACACGTTGACCTGTGACTTGACTTGTTTATCACCACAGAGACTCGAGACTTCGTCCCACCTCCAGATACAAGGAACTACGACAAACAAAATAATCTGATCTGGTCTGACAGCTTCAATAAGAAGGAGCTTCCTCTGGTTCTGGTTCTGGTTCTTACCGGACTTCACCATGCCCTCCCTGTCTGTCTGATCCAGATCCATGTTGTCCTGCAGATTCTGTTTCAGGGTTTCCGTGTTTCAGTGTGAGTGAGAGACCCCGAGGTTTAGGCAGTATAGGAACATGCTAGGGAGGTGCTGGCAGTCCAAATGCAAACGTAGAAAAAGGTTGGGGGGGGGAAAAAAATTAAAAAAACGTGGGGAAAAAACATTGAAAAAAGTGACAAAAAGTTGGGGGAAAAAAACAAAAAAAAGTAACAGAAAACACCAAAAATGTGACAAAAACTTCAAAAATAACAGCAACAAAATTTGAAATAAACAACAAACGCAGAAATAAAACCAGATTAGATTTCAGAGTCTGAGTGGATCCTCTGATCCAGATCCATGTTGTCCTGCAGATCCGGTTTCCGTGTTTCCGTGTTTGAGTCCGAGCGGAGCTGCATCCTCTCTGCAGGAGCAGCAGCGCTCCTCTGCTCCCTCGGACTCACACACTCAGAGTTACATGATCCTCCCACTCTTCCCTCCTCCTTCTCTCTCTGACCCTCTCTCGGTGTTTTCCCACGCTGCTGCCGGCAGCTTCACGGGGGTGTAAATGTGCCAACAAGTGAAGTGTGAAGCTGAAAACTCTCAGTGTTCAATCCTCCGAATTAAAACACAAGAATTATCAGGAGGTGGTACGGACTTGTACCGCAGCGAGGAGATTTTGAAGATTTCTTAAAGACAAACAGCTCACAACCAAAAGCGGGGCAGGCAATCACAAAGGCGGGAAAACCAGTGGGGAAAACACACAAAGCAGGAGGTACTCAGGTGAAGAGAGGGGCGGAGCTGTCAATGATGATGAGTTGGGTCAGATGATAATAATAATAATAATAGAACTTTTTCACGGCAGACATGGTGACATTTCATAATAGGAAAAGCACAGGTGTATTCAAAACCATTAATGATGGCTGCATTCCACTTAGGAGAGGTCCTGGTATTGAGCATGCTGACTCACCAAAATAGCTTACTGGGACACTTGATGGAATTGAGCCATTGTTAAGGTTATCAATTTCAGCTGTGCTTTTCCTACTATGACAAGTCAAAATGTCTGCTGTGAAAAAGTTGTGAAAAACTTGGTGCACATCCCAAAAACACTGACTGAAGTGTGTGAGAGAGAGAAAATACAATGGTCACCACAGGTATATAGTAGAGCTTAGATCGGCCCAAAAAATCAAGCCTGAACCTGCCCGAGCACGTTGCGTCCGAGCCCGGCCCGACACATTAACTGTAATTATGAGCCCGAGCCCGATTTAAACCCGACAATTTTTTAATACGTGGGCCGTTATAACTGACGTTCTCAACTACAATTCAGAGTTGTTTGAACTGCAGAAATCTGTTTAGAATAATACAACAAGGACGAAGACTGTAAACTGCGCTGTTTGTTTAGAATGGAACGGATCACAAGTGGATCCGAGTGAAGAAACGTAGAAACAATGATGAACAACATATTGTTGTCACTGCCCACGACTTGTTTAAACTGCTTCCATACCTCTGACTTTCCTCCACACTTGCTCAAAGTTAATTCTCCTGTTTTTCTTTTTTTCTTTACATCTTCAAGCTCCCGGTGTGATGCGTGCGAGAGGAGGAGACTCCGCGCATGACACGTGCTGCATTTTGTAACTGCAGCCTAACTTTTGTACACATACACATTTGTTACTTTTATATATATATATATATATATATATAATATTTCTGATTATGGCATAGCTTTCTCCCCACCCAAATAGGATAATAAGGTAATGGATAAAAAAAAAAAAAAATTGCTTGATCAAGGGTCCGGCCCGGGCCCGGCCCGAGGATGTGGCGGAAAATAACGGCCCGAGCCCGACCCAAGGTCCGGTCTGGCTCGGGCTCGGGTTGAGAATCTAAACTCTAGTATATAGTTAATATCATTGGTAACAGCTGATCTGAGCTACCTTTACTCTGTTGTTGGACATGTCAAAGAGAGGACAACACAGAGTCTCCACGATAGGAGGTATTGGCAGCTTATCTTTTACTTTTTTTAACAAACATGAATTCTTTATCTCATCATCAGAGGAAACTTTGCAGCATCAGCTCTCTATCCAGTAATTAATGTCCTTTACACAAGTCTAAAACCATGGAGGCTGACGTGTCTTCATACACACATTATTCAGAGAGGAGTGGAAACATCCAGAGATAAGAGAGAGGTACCCCACCTCTCTCTTATCTCTGGATGTTTTCCACTCATCTCTGAATGGGTGTGTGTGGGTGTCTGTGTCTCTGTGTGTGTGTGTGTGTGTGTGTGTGTGTGTGTGTGTGTGTGTGTGTGTGGTGGGGGGGGGGGACTAGAGGAGGGAGGGGAGACCGTATCTAAAATGGGTCAAACATGTCCATTTAATGATAATTATACCTCTCAAGTTTGTTCTGTAATTCAAAAACCGTGGGTCCAAACGGCAAAAATATTATCACAAGAGATAAAAGTCTGGCGAACACATTGATGTGGTTTTTAGGTTTGTGGTATTAAATATATGCGACACAGAGCAGGTAAGAAACAGGGAACCGTCTGCGTCCTTTCAGATATTTCTTTTCATTGTTTCTATCTGCAATTTGGTATGATCAGAGCCAAAAGTTTAGGTCCGGTGGATTCCATAGTTACATGTCTGCGATCGGCACAAAATGTCCTACATTTTGACCAACCATGATGTATGAAGAGTGAAAACTGTAGAGGAGAGAGCACTTTGTTTAGATAAATTTCAGAGAATCGTACTGCAGCTCCCCCCTCTGTCCTCCCCTCTGGCTCTCAACAGTCCGTCCCCATACACACACACATTGGAAAATCTGAAACGGTCTGAAAACTGGACGATACATTAACACTCGATGGTGTTTTAAGCCCCCAACGTCTCCTTCCAGGCAGCACTGCGACCGTTGACTTCAAGGCACCTAACCCTAACCTTAACCTTAACCATCACCATAACCATTGCCTAATCCTAGTGCCTTCCAGGCAGTGCTGCCTGGAAGGAGATGTTGGGGGCTTAAAAAAACGATAAACTACATAAACTGTGATTTGGTAGAAACCGTGCTTGATATATAAGTATTGTCTTCGGTTTAAACTTTTAATTATTTTTCTACCTTAAAGCAACACCAAAGCACTTTTCCTCTTCGGTCCCCCTACAGGTTGGAAGCGGAATTGTGTCCATTATGTCATTATTCGAACTACAGATCCGCTACCCGATCTGACAAACTTGCATAGTGGGGTTATAGCCGATAGAGGGCCGCAAAGCGAATGCAGAAGTGTCGTTCACCCTGTTACGAGTTGATGAACCACTGAAACGATTTTGGAAACATTATTGCTTTAAAGTATGGCGAGACAGTATGGCCCCAAAGAGGGGTTGTTTTGAGCTATGTTAAGCGATTTCACGAAGATTTCCCATTAAAGTCAATTTTGCATTGTTTATTGACGATTTCGTGGAAACTGCGCGGCAAATCTCTTAGAAAAGTCATAGCACACCATTCCCGATCATTACACACATTTTGATGTATTTTGTGTGCATGTGTTGGCAATGCTCCGTGACTAGTAGCGGGACAAAAATGTGGTGGAATAATAACAATAAGTATGGAGGATAATAGTCATTGTGCGTCAGCACCTTTCATGAAACTGTAGTGAAACATTTTGTCTGTCATACTGATGTGTGATCTTTCTTTCATATATTATCCATTACTGCATGGTATTTATATTTTCATGACTTTATATGTATTTACTTTTATACTATACGATATTTACTCTTTTTTCTATATTATATTATGATATATTAGTTAATAGGGATCCATTATAGTACTGTATCATTTGCAAAGGAAAAACTATGGCTTTTCCTGCCTCCGTAGCACTGAGGCTGTGCCACCCCCTCCCTCTCGTGTAGCCTCCACACTTGGAAGTACCTGGCAAAGGGCCAATACCCTGAAAGTGTGCGAACTAATCAGAAAAGAAACAGAATCAGCAGCACAATTGCTGAGCCGACAAGAATACAGTCCCTCCCTCTGCATGCTCACCCATAAAAACCCTGAGTTTCCTTTTGTCTCGCTGGTGCACTTTCACAGACTGCTTGCACTCTGTTAAACTGCCTCCTTCTACTTGCAAGAGGATAAAGAAAATAACATAGTGGTTTTATAGTTTAACTTGTTGGGAATTCACTTTTTAACATTACTGTCACCTAAGAGTTTTATTACAAATCATTTTACCTTTGTGTGTGTGTGTGTGTGTGTGTGTGTGTGTGTGTGTAAGTGTGTGTGTGTCTGTGTGTGTCTCTGTGTGTGTGGGTCTGTGTGTGTGTCTCTCTGTGAGTGTGGGACTGTGTGTGTGTGTGTGTGTGTGTGTGTGTGTGTTTGTGAGTGTGTGTTTGTGAGTGTGTGTGTGTGTGTGTGTGTGTGTGTGTCTGTGTGTGTTGTGAGGTTGTCTGTGTGTGTGTGTGTGTGTGTGTGTCTCTATGTGTGTGTGTGAGTGTGTGTGTTTGTGAGTGTGTGTGTGTGTGTGTGTCTGTGTGTGTGTGTGTGTGTGTGTGTGTGTTGTGAGTGTGTGTGTGTGTTGTGAGTGTGTCTGTGTGTGTGTGTGTGTGTGTGTGTGTGTGTGTGTGTGTGTGTGTGTGTGTGTGTGTGTGTGTGTGTGTGATGCATCAGTGCAGTAGTACTGGGATAGTAGTGCTTGTAGTTTAGCAGTTTAGTAGTTATTGCATGCTGCATGCTGCTTCTGCTTGCTACATTCTGCTTACAGCTACTGCCACCGACTAGCCCTTGTGCTCAGGGTCAAAAAGAGGAGCCGAGTGCGTAAGTCTCCTCCTGTCGGTACACAGCCTCTCCACCGCCAAGACTCCTACAGTGCCTCCTCGCGGCCACACACGGTAACTGGGCCCTAGCGGACCCAGGCTGAACTGTAGGGGATCTCGGAGCAGCAGTGGGCCCCAGAGGCGTGGTGTGCAGGCCCACCAAGCAGTGGACACGCCCTGGCACCCGCCAACCACTGCCCCAACTATGGGTAAATAGTCCCACTGCCTTGTGGGGTAGCCTATAGAGGCAAAGGCTAAGGGAGCACACCCTGAAAAAAAAAGACAAAAGACCTCAACGGCAGAACAGGCGGAGGATGATGGCTGACTTAGGTGGAGCATCACAACGGCTGGGAAGGCGGATGAAGGCTGCAGCAGGGATGGGTCTCCAGTCGTCTTGGACTCCATGCCACTGGACCCTGACCCAGACCTGCCAAGGATCGTGTGGTGGCTGTCTGTGCACCAGCCTCCCCACGTTAAACAAAGCCACGCACAGGTGTCCTCCACAAGGGAAATCCACCCTACCACCCCGGATAAAGTCCTATGGTGACCAGCAAGTGGCAACGGGGGCAGGTTTGTGTAGTCTGGAAGTCCCTAGTCATGAGCTGGCACATTTAGGCGATGGGTGTCAGAGTCAGTCATGGGCTCTTGGAACGAGGCAGAAGAGCTCTTCGGCAGCTACACCCATGACTAAGCAGCCCTATTTAGGATCCGCTCTGCTTACCCCACATGGGGAAGGGGCTAGAAAAGGTGCCCTAAAAATAGCCTGCCTCATACTGGATTACCGCGTCCAGAGGGAACACCTCATTTGCGGTCAGAAACTTAAATTTAATTTTGGAGCCTGGAATGTGCGCACTCTGATGGACAGCACCTCCAGTGACAGACCTGAGAGACGAACCGCCATCATTGCCAGAGAACTGCAGAGATGCCGGATTGATATAGCTGCTCTCTCCGAAACCCGACGGGCAGCTGAAGGAGGAGAAAGGTGGCTACACTTTCTTCTGGAAAGGAAAGCCAGCCGATGAGGCTAGAAACCATGGAGTTGGACTTGCCATCAAAAACCAGCTTGTCAACCACCTCTCCGAACGTCCTGTGGGGATCAGTGAGCGCCTCATGACCATCCGTCTGGTGTTGGCCAACAACCAGACAGCGACAGTAATCAGCGCCTATGCGCCTACCCTAGACTCCGACGTGGAGGAAAAAGAAGCCTTCTACGCCTGCCTGGAAGAAACCCTGTCAAAAATCCCCAGGGAGGACAAGATCATCCTCCTTGGAGACTTCAATGCTAGGCTAGGCCGGGACCAACACCTCTGGAAGGGCACTATTGGCAAGGAGGGCATCGGTAACATCAACTCCAATGGAGTGCTGCTTTTGAGTAAGTGCGCTCAGCACAACCTCGTCATCACCAACACTCTCTATCGACAGAAAAATAAATTCAAGGTATCTTGGAGGCACCCTCGCTCCAAGCAATGGCACCTCATTGACTATGTAATTGTAAGAGCAAGGGACCGCTGTGATGTGAACATCACAAGGGCCATGATAGACTCCGACAACTGCTGGACAGACCACCCCCTCATCCGATCCACAATGGCTATCAAACTTAAAAAGAGGAGGAGGATTCAGAAGAAGCAGACCCGGCGAAGACTGAACCTAGACAGCCTGAATGAAACTGCCACCCAGCAGTTACTTCAGGACTCTCTCAAGGAAAGTCTTCAGCAAGAATATCCTGATAACATCGAAGAGCACTGGGGCCTTCTCAAATCCACCATCCATGACTCATGCGAATCCACCCTTGGGTATCAGTCCAGGAAACATCAGGACTGGTTTGATGAAAATGACACCGAGATAGAACAACTTATCTCTAGAAAACGAAAAGCCTTCAGAGTGTGGCAAAATGATATAACATGTGAAGCCAAAAGGGCAGCACACTCCAGAGCCAAGGCTGACGTTCAGAGATTGATGAGGGAGCTCAAGAACAACTGGTGGACAGAAAAGTCTTTAAAACTCCAGAAACTGGCAGATTCAGGTGACACCAGAGGTTTTTTCAATGCCACTAAGGCTGTCTATGGCCCTAGCCACCGCGGCTTAAATCCCCTGCGCTCAAAAGATGGACAGACTCTTCTTAAAGACAATGACTCCATCAACGCACGTTGGAAGGAGCACTTTCAGGAACTTCTGAACCGTGACAGCTCAGCTGAACCAAACATCGCCGACCATCCAATCCAATCAAAGAAGACATGGGGGAACCTCTTACCCTAACTGAGGTTCACAATGCCATCAGGAATCTCAGGAACAACAAGGCCGCTGGTCCTGATGGGATCCCCGCAGAGATTTTAAAGGAAGGAGGACCAAGGCTCTGGCGCCACATTCACAGTCTACTCGTCAAGGTCTGGGAAAGGGAAGAGCTCCCCTCAGAGCTCCGGGATGCCCAAATTGTTACCATATTCAAGAAAGGGGACAAGGCTGAGTGTGGAAACTACAGGGGCATCTTGCTCTTGTCAACAACAGGCAAAATCCTTGCTCATGTCCTCGCCAACCGCCTGCTACCACTATCTGAGGAGGTACTCCCTGAATCACAGTGCGGCTTCCGCCCATCTAGGGGAACAACTGACATCTTTTCTGCTCGCCAACTACAAGAAAAGTGTCGGGAACAAGGACTGCCTCTGTACATGGCCTTTATAGACTTGACAAAGGCCTTTGACTCCGTGGATCGTCAGGCACTGTGGAGCATACTATCAAAGTATGGGTGTCATGACAAATACATCCGTGTACTGAGGCTGCTGCATGACGGCATGTCAGCCACAGTGCTCAACAGTGGCTTTGAATCTGAGCCCTTTATTGTAGAAACTGGTGTCAAACAGGGATGTATCATTGCTCACCCTATTTGCCATCTTCATTGCAGCCATACTCCACCTTACTGGTCAAGAGTTGCCACAGGGGATCCCAATCCTTTACAGGACTGACGGCAGGCTATTCAACCTTAACAGGTTCAAAGCCAAGAGCAAGGTCAGATGGTAGGCGGTAGATGTTAGACATGTATCAGCCAATCAACACTCACCATGACATGCAGCAGCCTCAAGCAGAAGCGTCTCCTCCCCTTTAATGATTAAATCTAGAGTGCTCCTTTAATGAGTCATTTAGGAAACTCTAAAGTAACTATTCAGAGAGGAGCGCAGCTTTCAGCTCAAAGACACACTTAAGTGTGTCTTTGATATGCATATTAATATGCATATAGTCAAAATACTACTACTGAGAAAAATAAGTTTTATATGTTAGAAGTGAACCTTTGATCCTGACAGCAAAATCAACAAAATTGAACAAAAACAAAAGTGAACAAAATTATAAACGCAACACTTTTGTTTTTGCCCCCATTTTTCATGAGCTGAACTCAAAGATCTAAGCCTTTTTCAATGTACACAAAAGGCTTATTTCTCTCAAATATTGTTGACAAATCTGTCTAAATCTGTGTTAGTGAGCACTTCTCCTTTGCCGAGATAATCCATCCACCTCACAGGTGTAGCATATCAAGATGCTGATTAGACAGCATGATTATTGCACAGTTGTGCTGGCCACAATAAAAGGCCACTCTAAAATGTGCAGCTTTACTGTATTGGGGGGTTCCGGGGGGTTGTCTGAAAACCAATCAGTATCTGGTGTGACCACCATTTGCCTCACACAGTGCAACACATCTCCTTGGCATAGAGTTGATCAGGTTGTTGATTGTGTTCCACTTCTTTTCAATGGCTGTGTGAAGTTGCTGGATATCAGCAGGACCTGAAACACGCTGTCGTATACGCCGATCCAGATCATCCCAAACATGCTCAATGGGTGACATGTCCGGTGAGTACGCTGGCCATGCAAGAACTGGGATGTTTTCAGCTTCCAGGAATTGTGTACAGATCCTTGCAACATGGGGCCGTGCATTATTATGCTGCAACATGGCGCCGTGCATTATCATGCTGCAACATGGGACCGTGCATTATCATGCTGCAACATGGCGCCGTGCATTATCATGCTGCAACATGGGGCCGTGCATTATTATGCTGCAACATGGGGCCGTGCATTATCACGCTGCAACATGGGACCGTGCATTATCACGCTGCAACATGGGACCGTGCATTATCACGCTGCAACATGGCACCGTGCATTATCACGCTGCAACATGGCACCGTGCATTATCACGCTGCAACATGGGACCGTGCATTATTATGCTGCAACATGGCGCCGTGCATTATCATGCTACAACATGGGGCCGTGCATTATCACGCTGTAACATGGGGCCGTGCATTATCACGCTGCAACATGGGGCCGTGCATTATCACGCTGCAACATGGCGCCGTGCATTATCACGCTGCAACATGGCGCCGTGCATTATCATGCTGCAACATGAGGTGATGGTCGTGGATGAATGGCACAACAATGGGCCTCAGGATCTCGTCACGGTATCTCTATGCATTCAAAATGCCATCAATAAAATGCACCTGTGTTGGTTGTCCATAACATACGCCTGCCCATTCCATAACCCCACCGCCACCATGGGCAACTCGATCCACAACGCTGACATCATCAAACCACTCACCCACATGATGCCATACACACTGTCTGCCATTTGCCCTGTACAGTGAAAACCGGGATTCATCCGTGAAGACAACACCTCTCCAAAGTGAGTTTTACCTTTATGTTAACTATCACTTTGTGTGTGTGTGTGTGTGTGTGTGTGTGTGTGTGTGTCCTTCCACTCTCTCTTATCTCTGGATGTTTCCTCTCCTCTCTGAATAATGTGTGTATGAAGACCCGTCAGCCTCCATGGTTTTAGAGTCATGTAAAGGCCATTGATTACTGGATACTGGAATGGACTGATGCTGCAAAGTTTTCTCTGATGATGAGATAAAGAAGTCATGTGTGACAGAAAAAGAAGCAACGACTCAGCTCAGCTTTACCACATGGTAGCCAAAATATCACATAGTTGTTGTTCAATTAGATTCACAAACAGAAGAGAGACAAGCCCGCTCTGTTTCTCTACAGAATCCCGTGTCAAAAGGAAAACCCAGACATGAGGATATTGTGGATTTGTGCAAATTAAACGTGCCGTACTGGCGGACAACACTGACTCGGAAACTAACCACGAGTGCAACCAAAGACTGTGGTCGAGCTAACGTTAGCTGTATCTCCCATCTCTAGGAGTGGGGGGGGTGACCTGGTGAATAAGTGCAGCATTGTGATTGGCTGTGTTTGGAGAAGGAAAACAAGTCACTTCTTGTTAGATTTTTGTGTCTTAGGTAGAGAATTGTTATTTGATAATTAATAAAAAGTGTTTGATGCAAATGAATACTGAGTTAAAGTCTGAGAAATAACTCCTGGTTTTGGAGATTAGGGGTGTAGTTTGAGTGAGAGGTTTCTAAAGTCATGTTAGGCTGACATGTAAATATTTAGTGTGTAAACACTGTAATATGCAACCACTGTATACTACTGACTTACTGTGTACATCTACTTCAGAGGGAAACATTGTACTACTACGTTTACCTGACAGAGAAATGTTACTGGTTACACACACACACACACACACACACACACACACACATACATACACACACACACACACAAACACACACGCACACACAAACACACACACAGAGACACAAACACGATCTGAAATGAAGACAGATTCAGCAACTGCATGGCCTGTTTCTCGCTTTAAATGTTTTCAGAAACACGTTTCTGTGAACTATTTTCGTTAAATTACGAGATCGTATTCCGAACAAGCCGCAATTATTGTCGGTTTTGAAATCCGGGAGCAGAAAGCCCTACATGATGCGTTCGTCCAATCAGCTGCAGCCATCTTGGTTTTAGGAGAGCGGAGCCTGTTTTCTTTGCTTGTCATTGGTCAGTGAAGAGAAACTGGTGGCGAGCTCACTAGCGTGCAATGCTGGGAAGCAAGATCCCTGCCGTGAAATGGTATATGGACATCAGAAACAGGTTATATTCTCTCTTTTTTGTGCTTTACAGAACAATCCTGTGTTTATTAAACTAGTATGTACCTCTGTGTGTGATGTACCTCATCACACTTTTGTAACAGTACTTACCCTGGCACTATTAGGCTCCTTAATGCTCAGGCACCTTGCAGAGTAAACCTGGACTAAATGCACCTTATTCAAATACACTTTAGAGACTGCACCAGACACTTCATGGGAAGTTGCAATAGCACAAGGTCTTTACAGCTTTTTACTGGTCTGAATGATTGTCTATGTGATTGTCTTTTATGTACTGTATGTTCCTGTGTATGTATTGTCTTTTTTTAACCTGATTGGCACCAAGACAAATTCTAATCAACTGTGTTGACATGGCAATAAAGTACTGAACTTGAACTATATCTCCACCCTGGCCTGGGAACGCCTCAGGACCCCCCCAGTCAGAGCTGGTTAATGGGGAAGTTTTGGGGCAACCTGCTGGAGCTGCTGCCCCCGCGACCCGACCCAGGATAAGAGGAGGAGGAAGACGGATGGATGGATGGATGGTAGCCTGAGAGGGACAAACTTACCTCTGCCGCTTGGGTGCTTCCCTTTCTTCACACAGTGCTGCTTCGCTGGAGGCTCGTGGTCGATGCTGTACGCCTTCTGGGAAACACAGAAGAAGAGAGAATGGCTTCATCACTTCCTGTCACAGTTTCATCTCAACCATGTCACATTAGAGGAGATTGTGAAAAATATATTGGATCCAAAGACCATGAAAAAATATTGTGAAAAAGCGCCGAAAAGCAACAGAAACGTCGGGAAAAAAAACGACAGAAACATTGGAAAATTGTGCTTAAAAAATGAACACACACACACACACACACACAGCCTGTCTGTGATTGGACGGTGTCCTCGCTGCCTGAATGGACTTTGTGTTGGTTGCTAGGAGACTTCATCAGGCTGCAGCATGGTGACAACAAGACCTTCACTGTCTCACAGGACCCCCCCTCCCCCCTTCCCAATGTCTCACAGACCCCCCCCCCACCACCACCCCTCACAGAGACAGGGTGTGAGTGGGGTCTGTTTACTCCAGGATGAAGATTTTATGAAGAACGACACTGAGGTTATTAGGCGTTTCTGTCTGGTTTTCTGCAGGCAGCCTGACTAACAAAGCCCAGGACACCCCCTCTTAACCCCCCCGGACCCCCATCTACTAAAGTCTGCCAGCCTTCCTCTGACGACTATGATGATGATGATGATGGGGATGATGAAGGGTTAAACAGCTGTGTGTGTTTCAGGGGAACAGTCTGCCCTCTGCTGGACGATCTGCAGCATTACACCTCAGACTGCTCCTGTCTGAAGGAGGTTGTTTCTCACCACTGTGGCACTAAATGTTTGCTCCTGGGGGGGGGGGGGTCTAGACCTACTCTATCTGTAAAGTGTCCTGAGATAACTCCTGTTATAGGATCTGGTACTAGAAATAAAATTGAATTGACTGTGGAGGAAACTGCCCAATGACACACAACAACAAACTTTCCATTATATCTTTGATATATTTTGAATTGTCAACTGTGTTTTTTTTCCTTCTCGTAGGCTAAATAAAGGTACCACCATAACTTGGTGCATAAAAGTGTATCAGAATGCAGGAAATTAAGTCTTTGACGCTCAAAACTTCCCTGGGGGAGGACACCCAGACCCCCCGCTATGATATGCCCCCCCTCCCTCCCCCAAAGGTAGATTCTGGCTAAATATATATACGGTACAGTATACCCACTACAATATATTTGGCTACACCACTGGTACCAACTATAGTACACACCAGACTGTTTTTAATTTTTCGTCACTTTGATGTTTTTGATACTTTTTTCATTTTTACTTTATTGTCTAATTTTCAGCATTTTGTTGCTTTTTTGTTGTTGCACAAAGTTTTTATCCCTTTTTTCGGTATGTTTGTCGTTTTTCTAAATTTTTTCTCCTCCGTTATTGTTTAAGTCTAAGAACTAAACAGACGTTTATTTAAACTTTTAGATGATCATTTTAAAGACTCTGTTCTCTGTGTTTCTGACCCTGAGTCTGAACTAAAAATAGCCTCGTGAGTCGATCTGAGCAGGACATTACACCGTCTCCCTGCTGTCAGCTGTTAGTCTCCATGGCAACACACACACCCCAACACTCCCACCCGAACAGGTGTGTCTCCCCATAGCTCAAATACTTCCCCAGAAACTCTCTTCTGTACTTCTGTCTACGTTTCTCTAGCAGCTTTAGTTACTCTAAGACTTCATAAGACTGCCATCAGCAAACCCACCAGACTCCATGTAAATAATCAGCACTTTTATCATTGTAAAACACACTTCATTCAAAGTGGACAGAAACAAAATAAAAAGCCGTCTTGGTTCATCTTTCCACTGTTCCAACAATCACCACTCTGGTTTGGTTGAAATAAACCCTTAATTCACCCATTTACATGTGGAGATATGCTGGCTCTATACACGCTAAAAGTCCTGATTATTTACATGGAGTCTGGTGGAGATATGCTGGCTCTATACACGCTAAAAGTAGTGATTATTTACATGGAGTCTGGTGGAAATATGTTGGCTCTATACACGCTTAAAGGACTGATTATTTACATGGAGTCTGGTGGGTCCTGCTATATACTCTGTGGCAGTAGCTCCAGCTGATACTAGTGAAACATAACTGGAGCGCAGCGGAGATTCCAGAAAACACGCTGGCCAATCAGAGCAGACTGGGCTTCTTAAAGAGACAGGCACTCCAGCAGACGGTGATACAGGAGCAGCAGCCGTGGGCAGGATGAGAAATATAAAGTGTTTTTTGAAGATTAAAGCATGTAAACATGTCCTTCTGTAGTACACACGTGTCAAACTTGAGGCCCCCGGGCCAAATCCGGCCCCTGGCACGTTTTGATCCGGCCCGGATATCAATTTAGGTTCACAATAAATCTTAGTCCACCTAGTTTTGGGCACATTTTTCTATGATGGCTGAGGAATGTTTTTAGGTCTTTATGTGGACCAAACTGTAAGAGAGAAGACTATATGAGACATGCAGTAATAAGGGCCTTTCACACGGGGAGTCGCTCTGATCCGCAGGGTCACTGAAGGCTGAGATCAGCTGACTGTGTCATATCTCCTATTCTAACACATAGTGTTAATACGAGTCTTTCCTAACCACCGACTGTTATTGTTGATAGCTAAATTAGCGTAGTCATAGTTACAGACGTTACCTGATGAATCCAGTCTTGTAAAGCAAAGAAAACAGGCTCCGCCCTCCTATAACCATGATGCCTGTAGCTGATTGGACGAACGTGTCATGTGGGGCTTTCTGCTCCCGGATTTGGTGCTCTTCTACTTCCTCACCTTACTTCCTGCTTTGCTCCCGTCAGAACTACTACGGCCACTAGAGGGCGCTGCCACTAGAAACATAAATATACTGTAGGTCAGAATGATGCTGGAACAAACCAGGGAGGGGGGGGGCAGACTCTGTCCTTCATGCAATATAAGAATCAATACGAAAGCTGAACTTTTTTGAGAAAAAGTCAAAATATTTTTGAGAAAATAAAGAGTCGGAATATTAGGAGGAGAAAACAAGCTGTTTGACAGTTTTCTGGTCTCGCTGTGACATCACACCGTGACATCACACTGTGATGAACCAGGTTTGTTTATCTGGTCATTACATCACACACACCGCTACCTGTCATGCTGGTTATCTTGTTGTTCCTGCTGAACGTGTCCGGCTGGGGAATAAAGTTCTGCTAACGTCAGACGGTGTTACGGTACCGAGAGGGTCAGCTGTAGACGGTGTTACGGTACCGAGAGGGTCAGCTGTAGACGGTGTTACGGTACCGAGAGGGTCAGCTGTAGACGGTGTTACGGTACCGAGAGGGTCAGCTGTAGACGGTGTTACGGTACCGAGAGGGTCAGCTGTAGACGGTGTTACGGTACCGAGAGGGTCAGCTGTAGACGGTACTGAGAGGGTCAGCTGTAGACGGTACCGAGAGGGTCAGCTGTAGACGGTACTGAGAGGGTCAGCTGTAGACGGTACTGAGAGGGTCAGCTGTAGACGGTACTGAGAGGGTCAGCTGTAGACGGTGTTACGGTACCGAGAGGGTCAGCTGTAGACGGTGTTACGGTACCGAGAGGGTCAGCTGTAGACGGTACTGAGAGGGTCAGCTGTAGACGGTACCGAGAGGGTCAGCTGTAGACGGTACTGAGAGGGTCAGCTGTAGACGGTGTTACGGTACTGAGAGGGTCAGCTGTAGACGGTGTTACGGTACCGAGAGGGTCAGCTGTAGACGGTGTTACGGTACCGAGAGGGTCAGCTGTAGACGGTACTGAGAGGGTCAGCTGTAGACGGTACTGAGAGGGTCAGCTGTAGACGGTGTTACGGTACCGAGAGGGTCAGCTGTAGACGGTGTTACGGTACCGAGAGGGTCAGCTGTAGACGGTACTGAGAGGGTCAGCTGTAGACGGTACTGAGAGGGTCAGCTGTAGACGGTACTGAGAGGGTCAGCTGTAGACGGTGTTACGGTACCGAGAGGGTCAGCTGTAGACGGTGTTACCGTACCGAGAGGGTCAGCTGTAGACGGTGTTACCGTACCGAGAGGGTCAGCTGTAGACGGTACTGAGAGGGTCAGCTGTAGACGGTGTTACGGTACTGAGAGGGTCAGCTGTAGACGGTACTGAGAGGGTCAGCTGTAGACGGTGTTACGGTACCAAGAGGGTCAGCTGTAGACGGTACTGAGAGGGTCAGCTGTAGACGGTGTTACGGTACTGAGAGGGTCAGCTGTAGACGGTACTGAGAGGGTCAGCTGTAGACGGTGTTACGGTACTGAGAGGGTCAGCTGTAGACGGTGTTACGGTACCGAGAGGGTCAGCTGTAGACGGTACTGAGAGGGTCAGCTGTAGACGGTGTTACGGTACTGAGAGGGTCAGCTGTAGACGGTGTTACGGTACCGAGAGGGTCAGCTGTAGACGGTACTGAGAGGGTCAGCTGTAGACGGTACTGAGAGGGTCAGCTGTAGACGGTGTTACGGTACCGAGAGGGTCAGCTGTAGACGGTACTGAGAGGGTCAGCTGTAGACGGTGTTACGGTACTGAGAGGGTCAGCTGTAGACGGTACTGAGAGGGTCAGCTGTAGACGGTACTGAGAGGGTCAGCTGTAGACGGTGTTACCGTACCGAGAGGGTCAGCTGTAGACGGTGTTACCGTACCGAGAGGGTCAGCTGTAGACGGTACTGAGAGGGTCAGCTGTAGACGGTACTGAGAGGGTCAGCTGTAGACGGTGTTACGGTACCGAGAGGGTCAGCTGTAGACGGTACTGAGAGGGTCAGCTGTAGACGGTGTTACGGTACTGAGAGGGTCAGCTGTAGACGGTACTGAGAGGGTCAGCTGTAGACGGTACTGAGAGGGTCAGCTGTAGACGGTGTTACCGTACCGAGAGGGTCAGCTGTAGACGGTGTTACCGTACCGAGAGGGTCAGCTGTAGACGGTACTGAGAGGGTCAGCTGTAGACGGTGTTACGGTACTGAGAGGGTCAGCTGTAGACGGTACTGAGAGGGTCAGCTGTAGACGGTGTTACGGTACCGAGAGGGTCAGCTGTAGACGGTACTGAGAGGGTCAGCTGTAGACGGTGTTACGGTACTGAGAGGGTCAGCTGTAGACGGTACTGAGAGGGTCAGCTGTAGACGGTGTTACGGTACCGAGAGGGTCAGCTGTAGACGGTACTGAGAGGGTCAGCTGTAGACGGTGTTACGGTACTGAGAGGGTCAGCTGTAGACGGTACTGAGAGGGTCAGCTGTAGACGGTGTTACGGTACTGAGAGGGTCAGCTGTAGACGGTACTGAGAGGGTCAGCTGTAGACGGTGTTACGGTACCGAGAGGGTCAGCTGTAGACGGTACTGAGAGGGTCAGCTGTAGACGGTGTTACGGTACTGAGAGGGTCAGCTGTAGACGGTGTTACGGTACCGAGAGGGTCAGCTGTAGACGGTACTGAGAGGGTCAGCTGTAGACGGTACTGAGAGGGTCAGCTGTAGACGGTGTTACGGTACCGAGAGGGTCAGCTGTAGACGGTACTGAGAGGGTCAGCTGTAGACGGTGTTACGGTACCGAGAGGGTCAGCTGTAGACGGTACTGAGAGGGTCAGCTGTAGACGGTGTACTGAGAGGGTCAGCTGTAGACGGTGTTACGGTACTGAGAGGGTCAGCTGTAGACGGTACTGAGAGGGTCAGCTGTAGACGGTGTTACGGTACGAGAGGGTCAGCTGTAGACGGTACTGAGAGGGTCAGCTGTAGACGGTGTTACGTACGAGAGGGTCAGCTGTAGACGGTGTTACCGTACCGAGAGGGTCAGCTGTAGACGGTACTGAGAGGGTCAGCTGTAGACGGTGTTACGGTACTGAGAGGGTCAGCTGTAGACGGTACTGAGAGGGTCAGCTGTAGACGGTGTTACCGTACCGAGAGGGTCAGCTGTAGACGGTGTTACTGTACCGAGAGGGTCAGCTGTAGACGGTGTTACGGTACTGAGAGGGTCAGCTGTAGACGGTACTGAGAGGGTCAGCTGTAGACGGTGTTACGGTACCGAGAGGGTCAGCTGTAGACGGTACTGAGAGGGTCAGCTGTAGACGGTGTTACGGTACTGAGAGGGTCAGCTGTAGACGGTGTTACGGTACTGAGAGGGTCAGCTGTAGACGGTACTGAGAGGGTCAGCTGTAGACGGTGTTACGGTACCGAGAGGGTCAGCTGTAGACGGTACGTACGAGAGGGTCAGCTGTAGACGGTTACGGTAGAGAGGGTCAGCTGTAGACGGTGTTACGGTACGAGAGGGTCAGCTGTAGACGGTGTTACGGTACGAGAGGGTCAGCTGTAGACGGTACTGAGAGGGTCAGCTGTAGACGGTGTTACGGTACTGAGAGGGTCAGCTGTAGACGGTACTGAGAGGGTCAGCTGTAGACGGTGTTACGGTACTGAGAGGGTCAGCTGTAGACGGTGTTACGGTACCGAGAGGGTCAGCTGTAGACGGTACTGAGAGGGTCAGCTGTAGACGGTACTGAGAGGGTCAGCTGTAGACGGTGTTACGGTACTGAGAGGGTCAGCTGTAGACGGTACTGAGAGGGTCAGCTGTAGACGGTACTGAGAGGGTCAGCTGTAGACGGTGTTACCGTACCGAGAGGGTCAGCTGTAGACGGTACTGAGAGGGTCAGCTGTAGACGGTACCGAGAGGGTCAGCTGTAGACGGTACTGAGAGGGTCAGCTGTAGACGGTACTGAGAGGGTCAGCTGTAGACGGTACTGAGAGGGTCAGCTGTAGACGGTGTTACGGTACCGAGAGGGTCAGCTGTAGACGGTACTGAGAGGGTCAGCTGTAGACGGTGACGTGAGAGGGTCAGCTGTAGACGGTACTGAGAGGGTCAGCTGTAGACGGTACTGAGAGGGTCAGCTGTAGACGGTGTTACGGTACTGAGAGGGTCAGCTGTAGACGGTGTTACGGTACCGAGAGGGTCAGCTGTAGACGGTGTTACGTACGAGAGGGTCAGCTGTAGACGGTACTGAGAGGGTCAGCTGTAGACGGTACTGAGAGGGTCAGCTGTAGACGGGTTACGTACGAGAGGGTCAGCTGTAGACGGTGTTACGGTACTGAGAGGGTCAGCTGTAGACGGTACTGAGAGGGTCAGCTGTAGACGGGTACGTACGAGAGGGTCAGCTGTAGACGGTACTGAGAGGGTCAGCTGTAGACGGTGTTACGGTACTGAGAGGGTCAGCTGTAGACGGTGTTACGGTACTGAGAGGGTCAGCTGTAGACGGTGTTACGGTACCGAGAGGGTCAGCTGTAGACGGTACTGAGAGGGTCAGCTGTAGACGTGTTACGGTACTGAGAGGGTCAGCTGTAGACGGGTACGTACGAGAGGGTCAGCTGTAGACGGTGTTACGGTACCGAGAGGGTCAGCTGTAGACGGTGTTACGTACGAGAGGGTCAGCTGTAGACGGGTTACGGTACTGAGAGGGTCAGCTGTAGACGGTACTGAGAGGGTCAGCTGTAGACGGTGTTACGGTACCGAGAGGGTCAGCTGTAGACGGTACTGAGAGGGTCAGCTGTAGACGGTGTTACGGTACTGAGAGGGTCAGCTGTAGACGGTGTTACGGTACGAGAGGGTCAGCTGTAGACGGTGTACGTACGAGAGGGTCAGCTGTAGACGGTGTTACGGTACTGAGAGGGTCAGCTGTAGACGGTGTTACGGTACCGAGAGGGTCAGCTGTAGACGGTACTGAGAGGGTCAGCTGTAGACGGTGTTACGGTACTGAGAGGGTCAGCTGTAGACGGTACTGAGAGGGTCAGCTGTAGACGGTACTGAGAGGGTCAGCTGTAGACGGTGTTACGGTACTGAGAGGGTCAGCTGTAGACGGTGTTACGGTACCGAGAGGGTCAGCTGTAGACGGTACTGAGAGGGTCAGCTGTAGACGGTGTACGTACGAGAGGGTCAGCTGTAGACGGTGTTACGGTACGAGAGGGTCAGCTGTAGACGGTACTGAGAGGGTCAGCTGTAGACGGTGTTACCGTACCGAGAGGGTCAGCTGTAGACGGTACTGAGAGGGTCAGCTGTAGACGGTACTGAGAGGGTCAGCTGTAGACGGTACTGAGAGGGTCAGCTGTAGACGGTACTGAGAGGGTCAGCTGTAGACGGTGTTACGGTACCGAGAGGGTCAGCTGTAGACGGTGTTACGGTACCGAGAGGGTCAGCTGTAGACGGTACTGAGAGGGTCAGCTGTAGACGGTACCGAGAGGGTCAGCTGTAGACGGTACTGAGAGGGTCAGCTGTAGACGGTGTTACGGTACTGAGAGGGTCAGCTGTAGACGGTGTTACGGTACCGAGAGGGTCAGCTGTAGACGGTGTTACGGTACCGAGAGGGTCAGCTGTAGACGGTACTGAGAGGGTCAGCTGTAGACGGTACTGAGAGGGTCAGCTGTAGACGGTACTGAGAGGGTCAGCTGTAGACGGTGTTACGGTACTGAGAGGGTCAGCTGTAGACGGTACTGAGAGGGTCAGCTGTAGACGGTACCGAGAGGGTCAGCTGTAGACGGTACTGAGAGGGTCAGCTGTAGACGGTACTGAGAGGGTCAGCTGTAGACGGTACTGAGAGGGTCAGCTGTAGACGGTGTTACGGTACTGAGAGGGTCAGCTGTAGACGGTACTGAGAGGGTCAGCTGTAGACGGTGTTACGGTACTGAGAGGGTCAGCTGTAGACGGTGTTACGGTACTGAGAGGGTCAGCTGTAGACGGTGTTACGGTACCGAGAGGGTCAGCTGTAGACGGTACTGAGAGGGTCAGCTGTAGACGGTACTGAGAGGGTCAGCTGTAGACGGTGTTACGGTACCGAGAGGGTCAGCTGTAGACGGTACTGAGAGGGTCAGCTGTAGACGGTACTGAGAGGGTCAGCTGTAGACGGTGTTACGGTACCGAGAGGGTCAGCTGTAGACGGTGTTACGGTACCGAGAGGGTCAGCTGTAGACGGTGTTACCGTACCGAGAGGGTCAGCTGTAGACGGTACTGAGAGGGTCAGCTGTAGACGGTGTTACGGTACTGAGAGGGTCAGCTGTAGACGGTACTGAGAGGGTCAGCTGTAGACGGTACTGAGAGGGTCAGCTGTAGACGGTGTTACCGTACCGAGAGGGTCAGCTGTAGACGGTACTGAGAGGGTCAGCTGTAGACGGTGTTACGGTACTGAGAGGGTCAGCTGTAGACGGTGTTACGGTACTGAGAGGGTCAGCTGTAGACGGTACTGAGAGGGTCAGCTGTAGACGGTACTGAGAGGGTCAGCTGTAGACGGTGTTACCGTACCGAGAGGGTCAGCTGTAGACGGTACTGAGAGGGTCAGCTGTAGACGGTGTTACGGTACTGAGAGGGTCAGCTGTAGACGGTACTGAGAGGGTCAGCTGTAGACGGTGTTACGGTACTGAGAGGGTCAGCTGTAGACGGTACTGAGAGGGTCAGCTGTAGACGGTGTTACGGTACTGAGAGGGTCAGCTGTAGACGGTACTGAGAGGGTCAGCTGTAGACGGTGTTACGGTACCGAGAGGGTCAGCTGTAGACGGTACTGAGAGGGTCAGCTGTAGACGGTGTTACGGTACTGAGAGGGTCAGCTGTAGACGGTGTTACGGTACCGAGAGGGTCAGCTGTAGACAGTACTGAGAGGGTCAGCTGTAGACGGTGTTACGGTACCAAGAGGGTCAGCTGTAGACGGTACCGAGAGGGTCAGCTGTGGACGGTGTTACGGTGCCGAGAGGGTCAGCTGTAGACGGTGTTACGGTACCGAGAGGGTCAGCTGTAGACGGTACTGAGAGGGTCAGCTGTAGACGGTGTTACGGTACTGAGAGGGTCAGCTGTAGACGGTGTTACGGTACCGAGAGGGTCAGCTGTAGACGGTACTGAGAGGGTCAGCTGTAGATGGTACCGAGAGGGTCAGCTGTAGACAGTGTTACGGTACTGAGAGGGTCAGCTGTAGACGGTGTTACGGTACCGAGAGGGTCAGCTGTAGATGGTACCGAGAGGGTCAGCTGTAGATGGTACCGAGAGGGTCAGCTGTAGACGGTGTTACGGTACTGAGAGGGTCAGCTGTAGACGGTACTGAGAGGGTCAGCTGTAGACGGTACTGAGAGGGTCAGCTGTAGACGGTGTTACGGTACCGAGAGGGTCAGCTGTAGACGGTACTGAGAGGGTCAGCTGTAGATGGTACCGAGAGGGTCAGCTGTAGACAGTGTTACGGTACTGAGAGGGTCAGCTGTAGACGGTACTGAGAGGGTCAGCTGTAGACGGTACTGAGAGGGTCAGCTGTAGACGGTGTTACCGTACCGAGAGGGTCAGCTGTAGACGGTGTTACCGTACCGAGAGGGTCAGCTGTAGACGGTACTGAGAGGGTCAGCTGTAGACGGTACTGAGAGGGTCAGCTGTAGACGGTGTTACGGTACTGAGAGGGTCAGCTGTAGACGGTGTTACGGTACTGAGAGGGTCAGCTGTAGACGGTACTGAGAGGGTCAGCTGTAGACGGTGTTACGGTACTGAGAGGGTCAGCTGTAGACGGTACTGAGAGGGTCAGCTGTAGACGGTACTGAGAGGGTCAGCTGTAGACGGTGTTACGGTACTGAGAGGGTCAGCTGTAGACGGTACCGAGAGGGTCAGCTGTAGACGGTGTTACGGTACCGAGAGGGTCAGCTGTAGATGGTACTGAGAGGGTCAGCTGTAGACGGTGTTACGGTACTGAGAGGGTCAGCTGTAGATGGTACTGAGAGGGTCAGCTGTAGACGGTGTTACGGTACCGAGAGGGTCAGCTGTAGACGATGTTACGGTACCGAGAGGGTCAGCTGTAGACGGTGTTACGGTACCGAGAGGGTCAGCTGTAGACGATGTTACGGTACCGAGAGGGTCAGCTGTAGACGGTGTTACGGTACTGAGAGGGTACGGTACCGTAAGTTACACTAGTTTATTTACATGCTTTAATCTGAGTGTATTACTGCATGTCTCATACTGTCTTTTCTCTTACAGTTTAGTCCACATTAAGCCCTAAAAAAGTTCCTTATCCATCAAAGAAAAAAGCGCCAAAAGAGATCGAAAAAAGCAACAAAAACAGTAAAAAAAAGTCTGAAAAATGCCAAAAACCTGTGGAAACACACCAAAAGTGTGGGCAAAAGCAACAAAAACTAGGTGGGCCACATGTATTGTGAACCTAAATTGATATGCGGGCCAGATCAGTCTGAGAGGGGCTGGACTGGCCCGCGGGCCTCGAGTTGGACACTAACTTCAGACTCGTGTTGACAGATGAAACCAGCGACTGACCTTCTTTCCATAAGAAGCTCCCATTCTTCCCTGTCCTCTGCAGCCGGCACTACTTCTTTTTCCCAGCAGCCCCCTCTTCCTCTTCCTCTTCCCCCCCCTGACAGCCTGGCAGCCTGACAGCCCGGGCACGGGGGTGTTTTTAGCCCACCGGACCGTGAGGCAGCTTCAGAACAACAGAACAACAGAACTATCCAGAAGTGAAGCAGAAAGTAAAGCAGGACTGGAGCGAGAGAGAAACAGACGGCCACCTGTTACTGCCTGACTCTCAGCTGTGAGGAGTTAAGATGCTCTGATTGGATTAATGTCTTTAGAGGTGAGGGGGGGGAGGGGGAAGAGAGGGGGGGGCAGAGAGAGCAACAGAGACACAGAGAGAGAGAGACACACAGAGAGAGACAAACAGACAGAGAGAGAGAGGAAGTGCACCTGTCAACATAAAAGAAACCCTTGAAAATAATGTGAGTCTGACTTTAAAACCAAAAGTATCATGTTACATTAGCATGTAGCCTTGATAGCTTAGCTAATGTTACCACAGATAAATATATCTACAGAGGCTTGCAAAAGTATTCATAACCCTTGAACTTTTCCACATTATGGAAAGGATCCCTACAGAGATAGACCTTTTAGTTTAACATGAAGCAGCCCCAAAATCTCCATCACCAAACCCACCAGACTCCATGTAAATTATCAGTACTTTTAGCATCGTAAAACACACTTCATTCATGAGATTAGACTACACACAGGTGGACTCTGTTTACTAATCAGGTGACTTCTGAAGGCCATTGGTTGCACTGGATTGTATTTAACCCTAACCCTTTACCAGAGTAAAGGGGGCTGAATACTTTTGCATGTCACACTTTAGTTTTTTTATTTGTAAAGAAATTTGAAAACCATGTATCATTTTCATTCCACCTCACAATTATCACATATAACCCCAATGAAATACCATCGTTTGTCAGAAAGAGTTTTAACATAAACTGGACACCAGAGAATGACTTCACACCGACTCTGTATTTAATATTTACACGTTAAATAAAATGGCAATGATCTATCAATCACCAAACTCTTGGACATGATGGACTTAGTTTCCCAGACTGAAACACAGCAGATTGATTACATGATTTAATATTTCAGAGACTCGGTCCGGTGTCTACGGATCAGCGGCGGGGGGGCTCTCCGGCCCGTCCTGGCTCGGCCCAGACATCTGCATGAACAGCTCTCTAAGCTCTGTGATGTCATCATCCAGGGACGGCAGGGGCAGGGCAGGGCGCTGCTCGCGCTCCTCGATGAAGTCCCACAGACGCACGTTGTTCATGAACTGAAAAATGAAAAAAGACTCAGTTTATTAGTTTCACAGGCTCAGATTATTATTCTATGTGGGTTTGGTGATGATGATTTAAGGGCTGTTTCATGTTAAACTAAAAGGATCTTACTCTTTAACTAAAAGGTCTATCTCTGTAGGGATCCATCCCATAATGTTGTCAGACTCTTAGAATAATAACCTGAGTCTGTCAGCAGCAACAACAGAACTTTTAGTGACTAACTGCTGCTGAACATTAGTCCTGTAGGGTTACATTACAGTGTGTGTGTGTGTGTGTGTGTGTGTGTGTGTGTGTGTGTGTGTGTGTGTGTGTGTGTGTGTGTGTGTGTGTGTGTGTGTATACACTGGACCAGTTTCAGAGATCATTGTTCTCATCAGAAACATGGAGACTATGGTCCAGGTTAAATTAATCCAGATGTTACCCTTTAAGTTTATGAAACTATAAAAGCTGAGTGTGGCTTCTTACCCGGACGTTTCCCTCAGAGCTCAGCTGTTTGCGTGGCCGGTCCGGTTCTGCTCTGGTTCCGTCCGGGAAGGCGTGAAGATACAAACACTTCCCTCCGAATGGACAGGACCCCCGACCCTGATCAAAGTACTTACAGGCCTTCTTACTGCAGAGACAGGACGCAGAGCAACACTCAGTACCGTCTACACTCAGTCATATTTCTCTTTTAAACAATGTCTGTCTGTCTGTCTGTCTGTACATCTCTCCGTTGACTTGTATTGTGTGAAGGTTTCCTCCTCTTTATAACATCTGCTAACAAACAACAGAAACAACAACGTCTAAAAGCTGCTACTAACACAGTCAAGAACCCAGAACTTCAGTTTTTAGAAGCTGCCGACCCCAAAAACTGAGCTTTATGAAGACCAAAGAGGAAACAGACATGAGGAATCAGCAGGGAGAAGATGGAGACACTAAACTAACATGATGGTTATGTCTGACGTTACGTGTGTTATCTTAACTTCCAGACAGATAGTTAGGATGTCTGACTTGGTAAATACATGTTTGAAAGCTGACCTGACTCCAGACTTGAAGAGCTCTATGAGATGGTCCTTCTCGTCCTGATCCTCCACCCAGTAAACAGACGGGATCACAAACTCTGAGACCAGCCGGCACTCGGGACACGACCTGAGACACACACACAGACACAGTTTACTACAGCTGCACAGATTAACACACACAGACTTTTTTCCCTCTTGTTGTTGTCTTGTTGTGTGAAAGGCGTCTTACTTGACGATCTTGTTGCTGAAGTTGCGGGTGCAGCGCCACTGGCGGATACAGGCCAGACAGAAGGTGTGACAGCAGGAGGACAGGATGCCAAACCGGCGCTCTGACGGGTTCAGCTTCTGGACCACCAGCTCCATACAGATAGAACACACCTGGACAACAGCAGCATGGTTAAAGATAGAACACACCTGGACAACAGGATGTGTAATATCTGGGAGGACATTGGTGTAATTAATACAGAACTTATTAATGATCAATGACTGACTGAACCCACCTTGTCCTGACTCAGCTGGGCTGCAAACGCCTTCTCCATGTCGGCCTCAAAGGCCAGCAGACACATCTGCAGACAGACAGACAGACAGACAGACAGAGAGAGAGAGACAGAAAGAGAGACACAGACAGACAGACAGACAGACAGACAGACATATAAAAAACAGCCGATCCAGTCAACAATCTGACATTTTTTCCAAAATAGTAAAATGCTTTCTTAAAGTTTGGGGTAATGCTACACACTAAAGTCTGGCGTTGAAATATGAACATCTGTCCACACATCTGTTCGGATTTCTGTGTTAACGTGCACACCTTCTCGTGCGCTCTCCTCTGCTCGGGGTCATGGGGGTGGAGCACCTGCAGCCTGCACACCTCACACAGGTCGCCATGGAGATACGTACAGTTGTCTTCGTAGAAACAGTGTCCGGCGGCGGCGTAGGGACACAGCGGGGGGAGGTTAGGGTAAGCCCCGCCCACAGGGGGAGGAGCTACACATAAACAAACATCAGCTGTTATATTATTATCCTCCTGTAGTAATGATTACATCACAGACAACTACTAGCCAATCAGATGCCGGCATTTGATCCAACCTTGGTCCTGTGCTGAAGCGTCCAGACCCGTCCTGATGGCGTCCACGTATGAGTGAGGAGACGCTGCTGCCGCCGCTGCCATGACCTCTGACCCCAAACTGTCTGCTGGACCCCCAAACATGCTGTCTACACCCAGGACTGAGAGACACACAGAGAGACAGGAGAGAGACAGACAGACAGTATAGTTAGAGATTAAAAGAAGAGACGTAGCTCCCTACTAAGACAAACATAGTACTACAAAGTTCCCCAGGTATGCAGTTGGACATGTCTGTCTGTGTCACATCTTTGTGTGTGTGTGTGTGTGTGTGTGTGTGTGTGTGTGTGTGTGTGTCCTCTATCTCCGTCTGTCTGTCTCACCTCTGTCTCTGAGGACTGGCGTCTTCTTAACTCCGCCTCTGACTGAAGCTCCGCCTCCGGCCCCTCCTCCAGCTGTGGGATCCTCTAAAGCTCCCCCCCCTCTGGATGAAGACTTGATGTGGTCATACCTGCACACAGACACACACCAGAGACACAGTTTCACTGTCTACACACAGAGACACACACTCCCTCCCTCCCTCTAAAACATCACCAGTTTACCTGCAGTGCTCTCCGTAGGCGCAGAGCCCCCTCTGGTAGAACTCTCCTCTCTCCCTCTCTCTCCCCCTCCCTCTCTCCCTCCCTCCCTCCCTCCCCTCCCTCTCTCCTTACCTGCAGCGCTCTCCGTAGGCGCAGACCCCCCTCTGGTAGAACTTGCAGATGGTGGAGGGTTTGCTGTTGTTGGGGTCGTGGGAGAACAGACAGCGGCTTCCCTCTCTGCACACGCCGTGGAGGAAATACCTGAAACACAACACACCTGTTACACACAGGGAGTTACCATGGTTACCCCCTTGAGATTCAGTTTAAACTAATTAAACATACGTATAAGGTATATATACACACGTCACAGCAATATAAGGTATATATACACACATCACAGCAGTATAAGGTACATATACACACACGTCACAGCAGTACAAGGTATATATACACACGTCACAGCAGTATAAGGTATATATACACACGCCACAGCAGTACAAGGTATATATACACACGCCACAGCAGTATAAGGTATATATACACACGTCACAGCAATATAAGGTATATATACACACATCACAGCAGTATAAGGTATATATACACACACGTCACAGCAGTACAAGGTATATATACACACGTCACAGCAGTATAAGGTATATATACACACGCCACAGCAGTACAAGGTATATATACACACGTCACAGCAGTATAAGGTATATATACACACGTCACAGCCGTATAAGGTATATATACACACGTCACAGCCGTATAAGGTATATATACACACACACGTCACAGCAGTATAAGTTATATATACACACGTCACAGCAGTATAAGGTATATATACACACGTCACAGCCGTATAAGGTATATATACACACGCCACAGCAGTATAAGGTATATATACACACACATCACAGCAGTATAAGGTATACATACACACACCACAGCAATATAAGGTATATATACAAACACACCACAGCAGTATAAGGTATATATACACATATCACAGCAGTATAAGGTATATATACACATGTCACAACAGTATAAGGTATATATACACATGTCACAACAGTATAAGGTTAGGGCTGGGCGATATGACCTAAAAATAAAATCCCCGATTTTTTTCCAAAGAAATCCGATTTAAGATTTAAATCGATTTTTTTCTCCCCCTACTTAAAATCAATCTGCAGATGTCAGAGAAATTGTTCAAAACAAGTTTTAACTTTATTTTGTTTTGACTCACACACACGCACACACATGGGGCATGTATACCATTATGATTATTCATGCCAATTTTGTGGAAATATAAATTGGTTTGTGTTTTCCCTTTTTTTGGATGGGGGGTGCTATATATTCAACAACAAACAAACGGATGCGTGAGATAAAGCTGTTTTCACACATACAGGTAATTCACTTCTCGTTCCTCGCTAAAAGTTCAAATCATTTTAACGTTATTGCGCAACCTTGCCCCTATTTTCACCTGTTGCTGAGTAACGTACATTAACATCCCATGGTCTCTTGAATGTAGCATACCTGTAGCAAGCGCCTTCGTAGTAACTAGCGGTAGAAACAAACGTCGAAGAGGAGCTCCGTGCTACAGAGCGGCGATTGCTAGTTGTTTAATCCGCTACAGACCTCCATCACAGCTCGGTCGTATCAGCGGCATTTAGTAGATGTGTTGACCCGCAAAAGAGTTCCTCAACACCGCCTCTGGTGGCCCGCATGGTGCTCCTTTAGGTCAGCGGTAGCTGGTGGTTCAGTTATCCGAGAATAGGTGACTCTCAGCCGGGGACAGAGCACCGCGAGCTGCCGGTCATTTCGGTGGAGATTACGGATAAGTAAGTAATGAAACTACTAGTTAAGAAAAGAATTAATGTTAGTCCCTGTCGCTGCCATGTTGTTTGTGTATCTCTATGGCAAACGCGCGGGGCGAGGGCTGAGCCCGTTCGGAGCTATGGGAGCCCAGAGGGGAGCGTCGGCAGATGTTAAGGAGAAAATCGATTTTCATTTTAACAAATTGACGTTAACTACACATTCGAGTTAATCGATAAAATCGATTTATCGCCCAGCCCTATATAAGGTATACATACACACACACCACAGCAATATAAGGTATATATATACAAACACACCACAGCAGTATAAGGTATATATACACATATCACAGCAGTATAAGGTATATATACACGTCACAACAGTATATATATACAAAACACACCACAGCAGTATAAGATATATATACACATATCACAGCAGTCTAAGGTATATATACACATGTCACAACAGTATAAGGTATATATACACACACACACACACCACAGCAGTATAAGGTATATATACAAACACACCACAGCAGTATAAGGTATATATACACATGTCACAACAGTATAAGGTATACGTACACACACCACAGCAGTATAAGGTATACATACACACACCACAGCAGTATAAGGTATATATACAAACACACCACAGCAGTATAAGGTATATATACACATATCACAGCAGTATAAGGTATATATACACATGTCACAACAGTATAAGGTATACATACACACACACCACAGCAGTATAAGGTATATATACACATATCACAGCAGTATAAGGTATATATACACGTCACAACAGTATAAGGTATACATACACACACCACAACAGTATAAGGTATACATACACACGCCACAGCAGTATAAGGTATACATACACACACACCACAGCAGTATAAGGTATACATACACACACACCACAGCAGTATAAGGTATACATACACACACACCACAACAGTTCAGTCGGCGGATTAGCATTTCCTAGGATGGCGAAGGAATGTCCCGCACTACTCTGCCTCTGATTGGCTAGTACTCGGAGCTTTCGTTGGTTGGATTGGATAGGTTTAGGCTTGGCCAGGGTAAGCCAATCAGAGGCAGAATAAGCCAGAGAAAAGGCGGGACATTCCTTCGCCATCCTAGGAAAACACTTATTGTCGTCCAGACGGACCATCTGAATCGTTAAATCTCTCCCTGTCCGGCTCGTTCATGTGTCACGTGCACTGCGTTTCTAATATTACATGCAGTGGCTGTAGGAGACAGATCAGGTGAGTTAATGTTTGTTAAAGTGGCTGGGTTTACCGTCACACCGTACACAAGCTAACAGCTAAAAACATTAGCACGAGGCTAACGCGTCCGCAGCTATCTCACACAGACAGACAGACAGTTAGCGGAGCATGAGACAGAAAGACAGACAGTTAGCAGAGCGCGAGACAGACAGACAGACATACAGGTAACCGACATAGCGACAGACAGACCTACCTGCAGGTCACCTGTTTGGTGCTCATCTTTCTCGCGGAGCTTCTGGCTAACGTTAGCGGGTTTAAGTTGTCGCGTTGGTGTCGCGGTCAAACCCCTCCGAGTCCGACTGGCAGCCGCAGCGGGAAGGTTCCTGTTTATCTGACGGTCGGTAACTGTTGTAAAACTGTAAGATTGTGCTCCATATTTAATGTTTTTCTATTTAATGTTATTCATTTAATTTGTTTCTTTTTAGTTTTTCTACTCGTTTGTTTTTATGGATATTTTTTATATTTATGTATATTTCTATATTTACTTAAAAAAGAGTAATGTATTACTTTTTTTGTTTCACATACTTGTACTGAATACTAGGTTTAGATAAAATGTAAAAAACTAAATCTCGTTTTCATTTCTTTAATTTTGTGCTTTTTTTCTTTTTTTCATATTAATCAATTAATTATACTTATCAATTGACAGACACATATATAATTTTAAAAAGCAAAAACAGCCGTTCAAGGAGTTATTTAAAGTGTCAAATCAGTCTGATGAACCAATCAGATCTCATTGTCTTTAAAGTAGCATGTGGTCTTTTATTTTGAAGGAAACTCAGTCATCATTGTGTCTTTAAAGTAGCATGTAGTCTTTTATTTTGAAAGATAACTTAGTTTCTGTGGCTTCCTGTCTCAGAGTGACGGCGCCCTGCAGTCCGAAGGTCAGCAGGAGCAGGTGAACACCTGCAACCTGATAGGCCGGAGCCGGGCAGGGACGTCATCTGATAGGCTGTAACCTAGCAACCAGGTGTGATACGGAGAGGGAGGAGGGGAGAAGGATCAGACGGCAGGCAGGCGAGAGGAGAAAACAAGTCAAAGAAAAGAGTGAAAAGAGGAGAAAACAAGTCAAAGAGTGAAAAGAGGAGAAAACAGAAAAGAGTGAAAAGAGGAGGAGAAAGGAGGAACAGAAGATCTGAGGAGTAAAAAGGAGAACGTTTCCTTCAAGGTAAAAGACTTTATGCTACTTTAAAGACACAAACTAATGACTGAGTTTCTGTCAAAATAAAATACTTTTTTTCTCCAAAATATGCTCCAACATATTCTATACACAAATTATCAGGCTCGTTGGAGATGAGCCAGGTCTGCACAGAATCGATCACTGGCGATCGCCGCCCAATGCATGCTGGGTAGATTTGTGTCCGACTTGATCCCGACTTGCTCTGATGTCATGCTCACGTGGGCAACGATGACCTCACGAGATCAAGGCGGCCGCAGGTTTGAGACCCAGGCAGCGCAGTTGCTCTCCACCGACTGCAAGACCCAGGTGGACCCAGGGGCATGCTGGGAAACTCCAGCCTGATGACAGGACATGATGACGTTTTATATAAACTTTTTATTGATTTTGATTTGGAGGGATTTTAACTGCTATTAGTCTGATTTAAAGGCTTATTCTGTACAGAACACATGTTGTGTTGATAGTTATGTTTAGAAGTCAGAGAGATTAAATCTGATCAGATTACAGATCATCTACAGTCTGTTATTAATTAAAATCAGCAACAGATCACATGTAGAGCATTTTGAGAGATACTCTGGCATAATATAAACAACAGGAAACTATGTAGGAGCTGATATATGGGTCTGATAACATTTTATTAAATCAGAATGTGACCACAGTGTTTCTGTGACTTCCTGTTCAGCCTGAAGGCTGCTGGTATCGGCTGGAAACTGTCGGACTTGACAGCAGATTTTTGTCACCGCCCCCG